>NW_027464648.1:0-300000 GCF_043290135.1 Rhipicephalus microplus | reverse complement strand
GATAGATTAAAATAATTCGCATTTAAAATAAAATTTATTGCTACTTTTTTCGATACACCCTCCTTATAGATTTCTTGTGCGCCGGCCACTAAATTATTCTTCAATGTTCCTAGTTAAAATTTAACTGTGTGGCTCTTTCACGAGTATATGTGAGTAAATAAGAGTAGATAACTTTGTGTTCTTTAATAAACTCTTTTGATAATTTGCGCCGTGTTGGTGCGGTCATTTTGATGTCCCTAATTTTCACAGCAAAGTTTGTTATAATAAATGCACAATCATTTCACTGACGTCTCCGCGACAAAGCTACCAAACATTACGTTCAGCCTCGTGACGATTCCTTCATCACATATGACAAATATTCAAAGTAAATTGTAATGAGGCAAGCCAAGCGGCCTAACCTCAGAAGAAGAAGAAGCTCGGTAGTACAAGATGGAACCTCTTGTTTTCAGTTTATAGGTGAAGTTTTTATACACATTTGAGCGTAGGCGACAGCATAGAACCTAGGCCTTTGTGTCTTTGTGCGACGTCATGCGAGCTCCTTTGTAAATTGTGTGTACGTTCTCCAACTGTCCCCATGCCTCCCTGATTTGGAACTTTCCTAATACAGTTTTATAACTAAGGAAGTTGTAGGTATAACTCTTCCATGTTCAGTCTACTGCACAGCTTAGTACATCCCATATTTTCACAGCATTAATGTCTTCGTAAGTGTCTGGGACCACACCACTAACCGTGAGATTGCAACCACGTTCTTCACCGAGGCTCCGGAGCGATGAGTCATTGACAGTCAAATTGCTGGTTCACCCACTCAACAGGTTATCTTTCTTTTCAGTTCAGCTAACTTTAATATATACGTTTGGTTTTCGTGGTTCGTATAAAACTTGAGCTTCGAGATATACAAATATGACTGAAAGTAGCGGACGCCTTATAACAAAACAAAAATTGTGACGACACTCATGATGCGAAGTGGACGAGCAGCAAAAACATTTAACTAGACAGAGGGATGACGCAGAATTTTCAACACAGGTAATAACTAGTTTACATTTTTATTCAGTTTTCAATGGCATTGACATAGCAAGTTCTTTCTAGCGTTTGTAAGCTTGTACTGCGGACATACAGAACGTCTCTCTTGCGACTATACAGCAATGCGTATAAGGCGTACGATTTTTACCAAGCAGTTCTCTTACTGATACGTCCGCTTTACGTTTGCTCCAGCACAGGGCTCTTAATCAACTGTAGCAATGTGATGGCATCCGACGTAGACGTGCCGTCGTCGCTGGTTTAATGAAAGGACGAGACGTACAGGAAGCGAGCTGCCGAAGTATAGCGGCGACCGTGGCATCCAGCCGGTCAGAAGCATCCGAACAATCGAGGCACCGCGCACCACAAACCATCAGTGCTCGTCATGTTTTTCTCTAGTCGGCTGGCCGACACTAGCGCTACGCTGCATCACTCTCCCAGAAAATGAACGAAGACTTTCTGGACAGTGTCATCTGTTGAGATTAATTTCGCTCTTGGGCTGCAATGCATTCATTGGTTTGATGCCGGCCACGGTGTTGCCCAATCCATGGATCTGGAAGGGCAGATGCCTAGTACTCGGCGACGTCATCACAAGTTAAACAAAATTAAACCGTGAAAAGTTTACGGGGCTCTTTTGACGGTGTGCCCCAAAAACATAACGTAAACAGGGCTCTTGTAATCTAATATTTCATATGAAAACATACTGATATAAATCAAGTTCCTGCATTGATGTGGGTGTAAGCCAGTGTTTAAGAAAGTTGCGAGTATCTCTAAAGTTTGTGTGAGCTTCTGCTAGATTTCCTTGTTATTCGAAATACTGCACCGGCCATGCACAGCTTCGCAGTAAAATCGAATTTCTCGCTGGTGCTCAGTTGCGAACTCAGCCTCTCATACTCTGAAATCAAACAAACGTTGCTGGGAAGGCTGCTATCTACCATGTTACTACAAGCCCGCATCCTTTATTACTTCATAGGAACATTTACCTTGGACGTTTTACGTTTTTCAGATTTCACTCAGCTTCGTTCTTTAGTTGTGTTATCTTTTGTCTACACAGAAAATGCTTGTAATGTTGCATCAATTATGAACGATGATTTTTTTTAATTCTTGTGTAGGCGTGAACCTAAAGGTTCTCTGCATCAGCTACGTACTTCTCAGCTTTCTCACAGCAAAGAGCTCAGGCAAGTACATGGTTTGACCGTATTAGCGAAGTGTTAATTTGCTTGGAACGTGTACTGTAACTTTAAGTTGATTCTTAATTACAAACTTTTAAATGGCATATACTGTCATTAATAATTTCATAAAATAATTCAACAAGTGCCTGGGCGTACACCTACAAATAAATGGTGTGCAACTCCTTTTCTATTTTCATACGTGTCTGCTAATGATCAGCGCGAATGTGCAGGCGAGCCTTTCGTCTCAGTCCTGTAGCTTCCAAGGCCCTAAATAAAGTCTGCTTGCGCTTATTCTTGTAGGAACAGTTATGTTTGCACAGACATTATACTTTGTACTCTAATGAAAATGTTAGCAAGTTTAGTGCGTTTTGCAGTTTCTTTGTGGCTCCCTAAACTGTCGGCAACTTTCTGCAATAAAATAAAAAACCGAGAGAGAAAAAATATATGTAGACTACATGCATGTTCTGCAAAGCAGGGCCAATGTAGACATCTTGGCCTTGCCTTTCGCTACACATAAATTCAGAAGAATATTGTATATTCTCGCCTTTTATAACCATCATGTTTAAAAGAAAAAAATCAATTTTAGAAGCCAAATATTTATCATGCCATATAAATACTAGGCATGATTGTTGGCATGATTTCTTGCGAAAAGCCACGGGTATTCTATGAAGTGTTTGCACATGCTAAATGCATCGAGCCCCCCCCGCAGTGGTCTAGTGGCTAAGGTACTCGGCTGCTGAGCCGCAGGTGGCGGGATTGAATCCCTGCGGCGGCAACTAGATTTTCGATTTAGGCGAAAATTCTGTAGGTCCGTGTGCTAAGATTTGGATGCATTTTGAAGAACCCCCAGTGGTCGAAATTTGTGAAGCCCTCGACCACTCTCACAATCGTATGGTAGTTTTGAGAGTTTAAGCTTCGCTTATCGATCAATCAATCAATTTGTCAATCAATCAATCAATCTAAATGCATCGATATTTCTGCTTTGTCACGAAGGGTCACATGTAGGTATAGGGAATATATAGTAAATAAATAGGCAACTGTAAAGTAGCGTGAATACCATATCAGCCAGTAAGATTATATTACTGTTTCGCAGAGAAATCTCAAGCTTATTATGTGAACATGTCATATGAAATTGTGATCACATAGGCTTTCAATGCGCAGAAGGAATATAAGTTTCAGTAGCTTCAGTGTACAATAGCAGCTTGAGTGACATACAGCTGCGTATTGAATTCGGCTACCGGCAGCAGTAATATCCTGTTGTTCTCGACTTTCAGAGGACAGACTCATTATTAGCTTGGAGGCCGTGCGTTTTTAACTTTATGGGCAATAGTTCTTGATTTCAGTGCCTTCAAACGTTCACACATCTTTCCCACTACGAGAGTGAAGTTGTTTTGACCAGTCGTTTAGATAATTTTGGTATTACGTAAGCTTATTCCTAACTGCAGTAAAACTTGAATCTGTTGAACTAGAATAAATCATTGTCAAATTGTCACTTATATCTTGTAATTTTCAAAGACTATGATGTTTTAAGTTATACGTATATCAATATTCATGGTTATAATTCACAAAAATAGCTACACCAAATGACATATCGAACAAAAGGTGGTGCAACACGCCATCGAAAGTCGGCCCTTTCTGTCCTTAAGAGTACTGTTTCGTATGCATTTGGCCAAATATGGGACGTCATTTGGAATCTATCTCTTGCCGTGGTAGTCTCCCATAACTCCTCGTCATCGTGAAAATCCCATAAAGTCGAGTCGATTTCGTTTCCTAGCTTCGGTTCTTAACGACGTGGCTGCAGTAAGACTGAAAACCTGGCTGTTTGGCGCAAAAATTGTGACAGTCAGCACATTTGAACATGTAGAGAACGAGCCTAACGTCAACACCGTGTAGGTCATCCGAAGAAGCACAATGAATACAACATCAAAAAATGACTGCAATATTGTGACCAATGCATTCGAGACCTCCAGTGCCCGAACAGTACAATGGTTTGCGTTAGATGATGCGGAGTGGCTGTTTACTTTTATACTGCATTTGCTCACCTAAAATTTTTCCACGCATACAAGGCCTACCTCTAAATAAATAAGCGGAGAAGTAAAACAGAACTGATGGTTTCCCCTCAACGGAAAAGCAAAGAATCTGATAGCAACAACTTATAATGGAACAGCACGAAGTAAGACTGGAGGGAAGCTCTTTTGCATCCGATATGGAAGAACTCTACAGAACGCTGATGAAAGAGAGAATACGACCCCTATATCAAGGGATTCTCTTTTTACACAGTCTCTTTGCGATGAGAGCGCAGCAGGTAGAAGGGCATAAGAGCCATCCGTGCTGATGCTGCAGCCGAGATTGCATGCGCACTAGCGACCAAGACGGCACCCTTATGGGGAGCGACACTCCTTCGCCCATATCTGTGCATGCTCGCCAAAGACGGGTAGGGTGTTTACTCTCTACTTGAGCATTCACAGCGCGTCTGACACGCATCAGGGTGTGGGGGGGGGGAGGTGAGGCGGGGGAGGAATAGAAAAATAACGAATTTCGGGCTAGATGGTGGTTCATACTTCGGAAGTAAAAACAGCGCACAAATATAGACAAGGACTAGCGCGGTGTTATCTCTTGCTCTGTCGTTGTCTATATTTGTGCGCTGTTTTTACTTCCCAAGGGGGGAGACGTTATAGCACGCGTTCTCTAAGCGTTGTAGATGGGCTGGCACGTTCGATCTCTTTCTCAGCCGCGCCAGAGGACTTCGCTTGCACGCGTTTACCCGCCGCTAGAACAAGTGATGCACGGCGGCTTCTTATCAATTCAGGTTTTACGTGAACCATTATACAAACAGCAACGGCACAAGCCTATCGAAAATGTCCAAATAGTTGCTATCGCTATAACGCTAAAACGGTTCCCCACACATTACCGTATTGTAAATTGTCTTCCTTGAATTTATTGAAGAGGTGTGTCGCAAAGTGAACTTTCGCGCCGAAATTCACGTCGAAAATAGGCTAATTTCTTTCGAACTTTATGCTACTTTATATCATGTATCGAACTTAATGAAGTTTTTCTTCGATTCCTGTATATGCCAGTTAGGCTGTGTTTTCTACCCTGTAAAATTTTTCCCCATTTATTTTACTGTATTTACTGACGTAATATTTCATACATATAGTTTGTAATGATCCCGCTCAATCACTGGCATATTGGGTTCGATAAGTAAATAATTATTAATAAATTGCTTTATCTAATTAATAATACCTAAATAATATATAAATAATTTGGTAATAAAGGCATACCACCAGCTCCACGCGCTTTGTCCTAAGCTATATTTCTTAAAGCCTCTCGCCTTGATACCATACATAGATTTATGCGCAGTAACAGCCACATAAAATGTCAGTGCATATATGTACATACAATTCCTGACGGAATAAAAAGAAAGAAAAGTTTTATCGCTGGTTAGGAACAGCCTTGTTTATATACTGTTCATGTCTCACAAAAAAAAATTTAGCATATCTACTGAAATAATTTTTACTTTCTTTCCAGGCCTACTGTGGCGTTCATTTCGTCCCAAAGAAGGTAAGCTGAATGATCGAATGGTGATGAATGTGACCATCTATTTCTGAAAACTAAAGAAACCCAGTGGGAACATCTGTTAGTGAAGCTCACATTTTTTTACGGCTATACAGATTCTGGAATTTATGTCCAGATAATTTCAGTCTGGTCTCATTACCGAACACATGTCACTGTCGCTTAACGTAAACAGGACTATTGCACTGACGGATAAGCATCATATACATCAACCGACCTGAGTAGAAACTAAAGTTTAAAATAAGTTAAAATCAAGATAAAACTAAACGTGTACCTGTAAACACCGTAGTGAAGGTTGGTGATTGGCTTTAATTAGTATGGGTTTTATGAACACACGCCTAAATTTTGATAGAGATGCAGTTTGACATTTTACGGCTACGAAAACAGGGCCGCTATGTCACGGTGAATCAAACCAGCTTTCTCAAGCGCAACTTAAACAATGTTGTACCGGCCGTAGCATCCCGAGGTATCTCTGCCGACCTTCTGGATGTGCGCATGAATGGGCTTCGAAGTGGTCCCCTCTTTTATAACGACAAAAATGAGTTCACCTCTACCTCCATGCAGCGCCCTCATCATGGGCGCAGCTAAAGGTTAGCACACTGGGCCCGTGCCTCTACCCCCCAAATTGTTTTTCGCCATCCCGTGGGGAGCGAAAAATGACCACTTAATGTGAGTGCCCCCTCTGAAATGAAGGAGGCGTCCCCACTGAAAAAAATTTCTGGATATGCCCCTGACCCCAACCATGCACTGAATCGTCATCGCTGGTAGCCGACCAAATTCACGCAACAAGAGATTGCACGACAGTCAAATTTTTAGACCTTACGGCAATAGCACAACTTATGCACGTATAGTCAGCATGAGATGAGAGAGTGTGCCGCAATTAATATGTGATAAAAGGACTGTGGGGTGCCCTTCAAGATAGAAAGTTCGGCTAGAAACATTTCGGTAACGCTAATTCATACTATAAAACGCCATCAAAGGGACAGCACGACAAAGCGAGGACACCTAGCTGACAGCACTCGTATCGTCCGTTCTTTATGTTTTCCTTGAGTTAAGTGTTTTGCATTGTTCAATACAATAAATATTTTACGTTCATTTAGATAATTAACTTTCTGACCTGAATACCCTAAATAAGCCATATGCTTATTCTTTCCCCGCACGACAACATTTGAGACAAAATGCTAAGAAGGTTTGTTAACCTTCTTAGCGAAGAAGATAGAAAGGTTTTGTGTTTCCGACAATGGTTCTTGAAAGGCACCTACGAATTCTGAGTTAGAATACAAAAGAATATATAATTGACTCAAAAAAAGTGCCACAAACGGAGGACAAGGAAAAGAAGAAGTCAGACAGCGCCGTTGTCTGACTGTTTTTTTTTTTTTTTCAGCGGCGCAGCTCCTTAAGGTCTGGGTATATCCATCCTCCGTTGGTTTATGTAGTAGGCACCAGAGGTACATAACCGTTCCTAGAGCAGACATGTACCACAGAAATGCGAGGTGGCGGTACTTGGAGTGATCACTAGATGGACGCACGGACTAACGGTCAGACTAGAAGGTGGACGGAGAGATGCACGGACGCGCGGACGGATGGGCGCGTGAACGGGCGGTCAGACAAATGGACCGACGCACGGACGGACGCATGGACAGACGAACGAATGCATGGACAGACGAACGAACGCATGGATGTACGTACGGATATTCACGCGGACGGACGAAATCAAGGACGGACTGACGGACGCTTCGCGCCACTCATCATCATTCACTCTGTGGATATGCTGTGATTTTATTTCTTCTCTTCCATTTTTGACGCTTTGATTATGTGAATTATGTCGTACAAACTCACTTAAGCAACCGCTTTAACGAAAAAGTAGCTCCTTTCTCGCCTTCACTACCATGCCATTCTTACGGAGGCTATGTCGTCCAAACAGCGTATTTTTTTTTTTCACAAAACACGTGCTATATCAGCACTGAGTGCTTAGAAAGTGGATATTTTGCGATTCTCTGCACCACGCTGCTATCTTCGCTGGTGCATTCTCAAACGCAGAGAACATAATAAAATATCTTTATGGTGCACGATATCAGTGCGCTACAAAAAAAAGGGGGAACAACTGCATGGCAAAACACGTACCGGAAAATTCACAGCAGATATCTCTGGTATATAGACCAATCAAGAACTTCTTTCATCCTGACGTCACTAAACTCTGTGCAAAAGGCGTTTGAGTGCCTTCACAGTTTCTTGAATATTATCAATGGTTGAAGAGTGAGGCAAATTGTTAGATTAGAATGTGGTTTGCAGGTCATTACTACTCGTTAAACTAAAGCTGTCATCGAGAAAGTAAAGAGTCATGACGTTTACCTTAAGTGTGAGGGAGCGAATTGATGATGCCTTCTACACAAAAGTGCGCTTTTTTTCCCACTCACGAAGTGCTGTCGTCAGTGGTATCTTTGGAATCACAAGTGATTTTGAAGTTGGTATCCAAATATACAAGCTTAAGAAATTTAATCAATACGAGACCATAATTCAAGATTCGATAGATGTGCGCACCGCGGTCATTGCTACTTTAATTTTGTTTCTTTACTGAACAAAGTGTGGCACCGTAAAAATTTAACATTGATTCAGGGTCATTCCCACATCATCATTAAAGTAATAATTTCTAAGGTTTCATCATCAGTGATTCAAGATTTGGTTATCAGGGACGCCGTAATGGAGGGCTGCAAAAGTTTGGACAACTTGAGGTTTTCAAATGTGTACTTCAATCTAACCACACGGGCTTCAATCATTTTCGCCTTGACTAAATGCGGCTGGGACTTCTCACCGTTAACTTTGGGTCAGCACCGTTTCAACTTTCAGAATTATTGCTGTGTCCTCAAAATAATATTTCCTTAAAAAAGAAGGATTCAGTGATCCCCTGAGTGACCCTTCAGGTAACAATGATCTTGCTTTGCTTTGCACATGCGATAGCACAATAATATTTGTGTATTAGACGCACGAGGAATCATATTGAAAGGGAAACGCTGCAGAACCGCCAAACTTGTTCTGAGATTTTGTACCGTAATAATAATAATATTTTTTGCAGATTATCCCTACTGTGGAAAAGCCTATTTTCCCCTTGGGAACCAGATGACTTGTTTGGTTAGAGGTTCCGAAGTTTTCACAAAGTGCAGTAGGCAAGTTCCTAATTTTTGTCCCTGAAACAAATATGAAAATGCAAGCTCAAATTTTTTTATATCATAAGTGAATATGGATAATCAAAATCGGCAGGACCCATAGCTACTTCGCCAATCGGTTTGTTACGAAGCAGTCAGCTAGTAGTTATCTATGCAGCAATTTGGAGGCCTAGGCCTACCGCTGTGAGGTGGATCGACGTGTTTCTTCAAGTGTAGCAGTGGAGTGCGCATCACGAACTTAGAATTAGAAATCACGTCACCTAATCAGCGTTTAAAGACAACTTGTCTTAGGCAACGCCAGAAAGTTCGGTAAATAATACATATCGGAATTACAGAGACGAAGTGCAAATTCCAATTGAATGATGTCAATATTATGCGTACCTTCAGCAAGCACTTTCCTCTGAGGTCGATCAATTATATGTTGCTGGCGTATAGGGACACAAGTGTGCCGTTTATTAGTCTGCCATTAAGGTAGATCTAACACTGGAACCCCGATTGAATGTAACCCGTCATTGAGCTTGCACCACTGGCGGTTATGTGTAATATTTAGTACTATGTTACAAAGTGAGTGAGCATTGCAACAGCAATTAACACTACATTTACTTTATGACTACAAAAGGTCTTTTTCCAAAGCATGCAGTTTCAAGACCTGACATGGTTCTTTCATACATTACCTTACTTTCATATCAACGATTGGATGAGATTTCTGTGTGACTCTGATTGTTTTACATTCTGTTTGTCGTATACAAGCTACCGGTGTAACTTTTCCCGAACACTCTGGTATTTCAAATGGCAGCGTATGTAATCGCAGTATTTGGCAAGATATAAACTGTCCATCACCCATGGAGCATATCCACATGTCACTGCCTGTTGCATGGGGTTACGTACCACCGGTTCAAGCCTTGAGTGTGCCACACAAGGGTGTAACGCCGTAGGCGACAGGATTTTCACGTTTTTCACGTCATGATCAGAAAGTGATATTGGTCGAATTCTCTCAGCCTCATTTGCCCAATAATATTCACATCGAGCTAAGGAGTCTGCGCCGCCGCGGTGGTCTTGTGGCTAACGTACTCGGCTACTGACCCGCAGGTCGGGGGATCAAATCCCAGCAGCGGCGGCTGCATTTTCAATGGAGGCGAAAATGCTGTAGACCCGTGTGCTCAAATATGTGTGCACGTCAAAGAACCGCACGTGGTCGAAATTTTCGGAGCCCTCCAGTACGGCGTCTCTAATAATCATATGGTGGTTTTGGGACGTTAAACCTTACATATCGATCAATAAATCATGTTAAGGAGTCAATCACAGAACCAAGACGTAGTGGGCTAGATAGATAGATAGATAGATAGATAGATAGATAGATAGATAGATAGATAGATAGATAGATAGATAGATAGATAGATAGATGGATAGATAGATAGATAGATAGATAGATAGATAGATAGATAGATAGATAGATAGATAGATAGATAGATAGATAGATAGATAGATAGATAGATAGATAGATAGATAGATAGATGGATAGATAGATAGATATCGCTATCATTGTCATTACCTTTAATTGACTTCATTACACTGACACAAAACATTTTTATCCAGTGTAAGGATCAGCAGACTACCTACTAATAATTTAAAAGTTGGAATGCACCAAAACAATATTGTGATTACTATGTATGTCCTAGTGGAGGGCTCCGGAATTTCTGAAGAACTGGTGCTCTTTGACTTCCAGCGACGTCGCACATAACAAGTCGACTTCATCCAAATGCGACAGCTGCGATTGAGCCCGCAACCTTCGAATCAGCAGCCGAACATTCTATAGCCACTAATCCACCCGGGTGGTCCGGACCGATGCTAACTGTATGTCTTGCGCATATAGTATGCGTGATATCTCCTCTCCGTAACCCACAAACGAACTTCTCCCTGAGTGCTTCGGTGAAAAGAATGTTCAAGCTCGCAAGAAATAGAGGGACCACTGTAAGCGTGCGAATTCGGAAAAATATTGGGTCTCGCACTGAGACCATCGATAAAAATCACCGACAACTGAAAGTGTCAGTCCCAGATAGTCGTCAAGAAAAATCCTCATGCTGCTGTATTATTTGTTTATTAGATGGTCAGGAGTGGTGCGCGACTTTAGGAAGGCATGCGTCTTTGCCCCTTTATCGGCTTTGGAATGCATGAACCTTGACCACCTTCAGCACGTAGTTGTGACGAAGAAATGAAATTCAACCATTCGTCGGATGAAGTGCCGTCGCTTGAGAAGTCGACAAAGTTAGGAGTCTCTAAGCTTCGCCTCTAGGAGTTGAACGCGATAATGAAATCACGTTCCTACCCCCGTATTCGCAAACGCTCCTCGACTCGACTTCCACCTTTACTTGACAGAGTTAAGCGCTGCGCCACCGCTGGGCTGAAAATGACGCTTCGCTACTCAAGAATCGCAGCAGATTATCGCTGATATGCAGTGACTTGCCGTGCCTAGAGACGGCGCTCCTATCGGCTTTCTCAAGTGAAGGTGAAGCGTTGAGTGAAGGGACGTTCTAGAATACGGGGTCTAGCGTGTACTTCATACACTTAGTGCATAAAACATTTTCAAACTTGCTATGCACCCACTACGTGGTCCTAAATGAGTAGGCGCAGTAGTGTGTTTGCTTTAGTGGGTGACCTATTTTAAACCACGAAATCATTATGATAATCACATGTTCTGACGCCCGCTGGCAATGGGCGCTTGTACAACGCATTACTACTGCATTACGTGATGTTGTGCTGTGAAGCATGTAACAAGACGCGTGCGTCTGTAAAGAATAAAAAGCTACTTTCACTGCATTTGCAAGAAGAGTAAGTTCTTTTCACTGTATTCAAAAGCAGACACTTGGCCGTGTGGTACAACAACCGGTTGCTTTGCAAACGCCCCGGGTTCGATCCCCTCTCAAACCCTTACGACCCTGGATCGGTCTACATTCTGACATAAAATTTTCATACTTTATTTTATTTTCATCTTTCTAGATTTTTCCGTCATGGGTAAGTTGATGATGTTCCGCTCACAACCCACTAGGCCGACGCCGACGCCGGATTTTCTGGGAAACGAGGTCTTTAAATAACGCTATTGCGTTATAAGGCTTCATGTGGCCAATTTTTCCCACCAGTTGCGTCACTGCGTCTCGCATCTCTGGTGCCCTGATAGCTTGCAGCATGGAAGTTACCGCCCGCGGAACTTCAGTCAGAGTAGAACCTTCCGTTCGCTATAAGCGCCATAGTAGGTGCGAAGCAACTCGTCGCCATTCTTACACGAAAGGCTGGATACAAAGGTGCGTACCAAGTGCTCTAAATCATTAAAAACTTTTTCTAAACACACGCAACAGTAGCAAACGCTGTACTGCTACATCGGATACCACAGATACGACAGTGCAAAGTAATTGGGTGGTCGAGAAACACGCCTTCTTTGATAAGCATACACGGGCGGCTCGCATACAAAATTATTGGAAGGATTAGCTGGCCGCTGTTATCCTTCACACTTGGCGCTAACACGTGCAAGACAGCAGAGGACCCACGCGGTTGTGTGCATTTATCGAAATATTTATTTGTTAGCTTTATATTCATTCATTTTCAGATTTAAGGGCACATAGAAAATGAAAAGAAAAGAAAAGTAACAAATAGCAGTTTCTTTAAATTTCAAGCATCATATACGTCAGTGATGGTGTGTGGGCGGTATGTAGTAGCAGCACAAAACTTTATTATATACATAAACTAGACAGGCTAAAACTCCGTTTCACTGCCTACGTGTTGTTGGAAGGAAAGCGTTTGATAAAACTTGGAAGTGCGTGTTTCGACATCACATTTCAACGTATGATCGACACACAATCCCATAGAAGGTGGGTTCAGTATTATTTTGCAAATTCACCGCAACAACTTAAAGAACATCGCATGGGGATTATCGCTGGAGGATTTCGCATAGTGTCGTGCTTATGTTTTTTTTATTTATTATAATAAACTTGCAATATCTCAGTGGATATCTTGTTATATTCATTGGTTTCCAGGATGTAGAAGCTCCAGAACTCGGATGCACTGCACACTTACCAAGCATGGATGCAAATGTGTCTGTTGTGAGTACACAAGCGCATTTAAAAACGTTTTGAGTCTTTTTCAAGCAAAAAACAGGATGCGTTTCTTGTTGAACAAAATTAGAAAATCATATATGTCGCCAGTTTTGGTCAAATCTGTCACCACCTAATATATTTTGACAGTAATAATCAACTTATTAGAACTTTTACGCCCTATAAAACTTAGTGTGTTAACACTTCTCATTCAAGCAGAACAATTAAGAATATTGTATGCCTGTATGTAAGATCCACTTTATTAAACACTGGCCTTAAACGTATACTTTGGCAGTTTAATCAATAACATATATGAAAGCATCTATTAAATTGGCTGTTTTTGTCAAGGCCTGAACCTCATCAGCAATGTTTCAGTCATATTGACCAACTAATGCAATAGTGAATCATTTACTTTTGTACGATGCATTGAGGTAAAACTTTAGTAATTGATGAAAAAGGCTAGCGGTTTCTAGGAGCGCATACGTAGTATGAGTATTTCAAAAGTTGTAATAGTTCTACATATATTTAGCCTGCCTTAACACACTGTTTTTTCTAGCTGTTTCATAAATTGTGTGAATGGTGACCATTTCAAAACACAGGTTGTGGCAGTGATCGGCATAATAACGGGCACTTCAGTAACTTAGGAATGTAAAGTATGAACACCTCTTTCACGTGAGAAGTCCTGTGCTTGGGCAATACTTACCAAAGATAACAAGATAACTGGTCTAAATGACTTTCCATGTGTTTGTGGTTCGTGTTTTAAAACAAAAAGCGGCAGCAAGAGAAAGACAGAAGCTTATGATAAAAAATTCCGTAAACAGTGCTGTGTGTGTGTTGGGGCCGATATTTCGACTTGCCGAGTTGTCTTCTTCAAAGCTGGATCTGCTCTCTTTAGCGCTAACGCACACAATCGCTAGGGAAATCTATTCCAGCTTTAAAGAAGGGAGGTTCATTTTTGGAATTACTGGGTCAAGCAAAATTCTTCAAGTTGCTTTTTATCGCAAAGCGTAATGCAGTATTACAAACTGACTTCAACGTATTTCTATCAATACAGTGTTGATAGAGGGAGGCAAAAATTGACAGGCTGCCTAACTAAGTTCCTATCCCCCCTCATATTCTCTGAAATGGTAGCGTTGTGACTGCAGGTTCATTTTTTCGTGTTATGAGGCTACTGATAGCCGGCCCTTGGTTTGAAATTACAAAACAGAAGGCTTGGAAAGTTTGATGAACTCTACGTTCACACTGCACAAAAGCAGCGTAGTTCATTGAGAGCAAACACCTAATTATAAATGATGCCATGAGAATAATTTTCTGCATTCACATGCTCATATATACAAGTCAATTCAGGAGTGGCAACTTGCCTTGCCGGTTTTAAATGTAGTATTAGAAGTTTCAAATGCCGACAAGGTCACAAGTGAAAAGTGAATTACCTTTCTGAAAATAACGGTTTAATCAAACGGCATTGTCAATCCGGGAGGGTGGTGTACCTTCAGCCAAAATTTAGGTGTGCATAAGTTCTAATTTAATGTTCAAACAAAAAAGTTGAGAGAAGAGAAACAAAGGCAGAAAAGAAAATCATAAGCAAAAACAAGATGCTGATTATAAGACCAATTTCGCTTGGTGGACACATGGTGCTTGCTTAGCGAGACATATATTGACAACAATGATTACATTATCCCTTCACCCCATCAAGAGCATAACACCCCACTTTTCAAATTTTTCCCGGTTTTTTCCAACACCCGTACACATAGTTTATTGATTCGCAAAATATAACTATGATGACGATTAAGTGGTGCGTTGGGCTGATACTGGTAGCACGTGGATGAAAGACATGTAGGCTCGGCGAACGACAGCTGGTGAGCACCTAGCTGCCTCTGGTTTAAAAGGCTTTCCCCTCTCACCTGTCTTTTTCCAGCTCTTCAGTACACTTTACTCTAGATTATGCTGCTTTCTCTATTTTTAATATTTTACCCAGTGTATTTTATCTTTTTCTCTGCTTGTAGAGTTGTTCATCTGAGTATTTACATTTCTTTTGTTTTTCCACACCATTCTCTCTCTCTCTCTCTCTGTTTCTGGGCGTTTCTTTTGGAACGAATCCCTTGAGTACCTAGTCTTGTCTTTCATTGTGGGCACCGTATAAAACAGTTCTTATAGATGAATGATATGTGAGACACGAAGTATTACAATAGACTACAACGTAGGCTTAGGCTAAACTATAAGGTAAGAGAATAATTAATATGAAAATACCCTATGGATTGGCTAAAGTAACATATCGATAAGAGTATTGATCAGATTATCTTCACTAAAATGTGACAAGATGTGGAGGCTCTTCACATAAAACTGTAAAACAAAGGAACTGTGATGCGATTGTGCACGTTTGAGAAGAGGGCCACGCTATCAGCCTCAAACAAAGAGCAAGATGGAGATGACACTCGGTTGCGGCACGTGTGGGTGTGAACATTTTGGGCAAATAAGGTGCCTCCACAAAGGTTTAGGAGAGCCACGGGAGAAGAACAGCGAAGCCAGGCAGACGTGGCCGAGTCGGGACTGGGTGAAGAAGGTGGCCAGGGAACGGGAGTGGCGGCCAGCAGAGTTCGTGCATCAAGGGCCCAGTGGGCTCCCACCTGGACACAGAGCTTCTTCTCGTCGCCTGATGTGGGCTGGGCTGGTTCTGGTCTTCTGGCGTTGGCCAAGAAACGTCTCCGGCTTCGTGTGCTAGCTGCGGCTGCCGAACGCCGAAAAATCCCTGACCTCAAATGGTCCGACGCTTTTCTCCCTCCAAGGCAACGATGTGGGCGTCTCTCAACCTATTCGCCAGACTTCTCCTACTGCACGAGTGCATCCTCGCCTTCAGCTGCAAGGAACCCATCCCGGTGTATGGTGATATGGGTTTGATGTTATCATCCATTTCCGCCCACTGCTCGAATTTTTTAGCCACCTATTATTCCAGTTAAGCTTCTTCTACTTTTTCGTGCTCTAATTTGTGTCTGTGGTTTAATCTCTTTGGCAGTTTCGTAAATGTACTGAGTTTTAAAGATTTGGGTGGAAGCAAATGGTCTCGTCGGCTCATTTCTCGATGATCGTTATGTCATCGGTGGTTTTCGCTTTACACGAACCTACACGACAGCTTGCCCATTAAACAGCCTCTTGACAGGGATATGTCGAGCACATTGGGCACCAACAAAAAAGCCATATTGAAAAGGTACCTTGCAACCGGTAAATTGGCTGGTTTTTGTATTTTTTTTGCGGTACATCCTCCATTTCAGCTATTTTTAAATCCTCCTTCAGTTGCCTAAAGTGACAGAAGTGTTGAATAAATTTTCATTTCAATAAGGGCCTTATCATTCAGTTTGCAATTATTCAGCATAGACTTTATGTAACTCAATTTGCGATCCTAAATACAGTGACACCATACCAATAAAGAATGTTGTAAGACAAGGGAATACGATTTCTCCTATGCTATTTAGTGCGTGCTAACAGGTGATTTTCGGGTGCCTAGGTTGGAAAGAAGGCAAGTGTAATTTAAGGGCTCGATCTTCTTGTTAGACAAAATAATAATAAAAAGCAACAGATAGTAGCGCAAGGAATGTATACGGGACGTTAGTAGGAGTCTTTGTAATGCAACTTTGAATAGTTAGAGACATGAGTTAACCCTTTGTAGGGCAGGATATCTTTTTTAAAAAAAACAGAAAAAGGTTGTCTTATTTTTCTAACCAAGCCAACAGAAGTAGTTTGAAAGAAATTTCAAGGATGTACAACGAGTACTTTATTAAAAAAAAACTGGGACACATTTGTCCCACTGGCGCTAAATTAAAGTTAAAAAAATGGGACGCATTTGTCCCAATGCTCTTTGAGGGCTCCGGGGTTACATTCGGGCGGCGTGAAAAAGTCCAAAACACGTTGAACCAATGCTCCTTGAGGGCTCCTTGGTTACATTCGGCCGGCATGAAAAGGTCGAAAACACGTTGAACAAAGGGGCACATTGCACACAGAACACAGAAGGTTGGTGCGCGCTTCTTTCTTGGCAGTCGAGCACCAACGACACCGCCTCCTTTTTGCAATCTTCTGAGAGTGATGTCCAACTCCCGGAAATCGGACTTCATCAGCAACGCCTACCATTTTCTGGCCATGTTTGGCACCTTTTTTGTTGACTCAATACGGGCGATTGCTGGACCCTTTCAATGGTTGCCCGTTTATCAGCTGGCGACCAAGGACGAGCCGGAACCAAAGGTAGCTCATTTCACTGACTGCTTTCATTTGAAGAAAAGCATTTACTATTGCTGCGTCCAGCAGAAAGTAAAAAATTCGGTACCACGACTTCTGCGATCGTCGATCCACCGGGTATGCGTTCCTTCTTTGGTCAAACTTGTCGACTCCGCCCATCCAGGTATTGTAGTCGGAGACTGCTTTTGGGCACTGGACGGATATAGATGAGCCATTAGAAAGCTCTCGAACAACGTCCTCAGTGTCGCTGGGGTGATGAAAGTTGGACAACACGTGTACGTTTTTTGTGTCCCGCCACTGATAAGCTGTGATGCTCCCTTTCGCACGCCAGATATACTGTCCCTTCTGTAGCTTGTTATCCCGTTTGATTTCGTCAGGTAAGTCCTTGTGGTTTGGGCGAACCGTTCCTGCGGCCAAAATGTTCTTTTCTTTCAAGGCCTCCATTAGGCGTGTGGACGTGAAAAAGTTATCGAAATATAGCTGCGTGCCAGCCTCTACTCGGTCAATGAGGGAGAGCACAACATGCTCACCGAGACCTACGTTCGCAGGTCGGTCTGCACCTTTACTTTCGTAGACCTGAAATTCAATCAGGTAACCTGTCTGAGAGTCGGCTCTGCACCACACCTTGTATCCCCGCTTTATAGGTTTCATTGGAAGGAACTGCTTCAGTGAGGACCGGCCTTTGAATCGTATCATACTCTCATCAATGGCTTGGTGCGCTGATGGAGTGTATTGTCTCTTGAAACTTTCATTCAGTGCAAGAATGAGAGGACGCACTCTTGCCAATCTGTCGTACCCTTCTTCACCTTTCTTTTTTTCCTTGGTTAGGTCGGTGAGGTGCAAACAGTTCATAATGGTTTGAAAACGACGGAACGACATAACCTTTGATATTTCAGGACAATTGAAAAAACTGTCACTGCTCCAGTAAAGGTACATTTGATGTCTGGGGTTTGTGCTCATCAGCAGAAGTATGCCAAAGTATGCACGGAGTTCATCAATTGTAAGCTCTTTCCAAAGCTGTCGGCCTTTCTGTTTGGCAAAGCGGTTTGTCTCAGTCACCAGTGTGTTCATGATACCTTCGTCAAAATAAAGAGCAAAAGCTTCACAAAGTGTCGTCGGGAGATTTGCAGAGTATTGTGGGTCCCAAATTTTTGGAACACGAATGACGGCATCCGGTTCGCTGCTATTCCATGCCCCAACCTCTTCCTCTTCGACTTCTGCTTCGTCGCAAATTCTAGGCACTTTCTTCTGCCTCCTTTTCTTTCTTGAATAGGTAGCCTTTCGCTTTTGTGGTTTCCTTGTTGATTCCGCCGCTTCGGCTTCACTGCTTTGCTCATCTGAATCGGGCGGAGCGAGCTCGGGTGCGAAGTCTTCATCTGTATCTCTGTCGGAATCACTCGACGTAGGGTCGTCAGGAAGGCTAAAATATAATTCCAGCGCTTCCTCTCGCGTCAGCAATCGTTTACCTGCGTTTTTACAAGCAAACAGAAAACAAAAGAGTTGGTGAAATGTTTCACTACACATCGAATGCAGGCAGCGGTGGCAGTAGGCTTATCCCATCGTCATGCAGTTTTTGCCCTGGCACCATTCGAAAAAGCTTTCAGGAGTAAGTATTGCTTCTATCGTTGAAAACACCCGATTGTTACATGCTGGAACTATTTCTTTCGAAGCACAGAAAAGGGTACACTCACTTGTCATCTTGAATTATTCTTTTCTGGAGACTCACAATGCGAAAATTTGTGCCGCTGGTAAAACAAAAAACACAATTTTGAAAATAATGTACACTTAGCGCTACCTATTGCACACCTTCCAAACGAGATTTAACAGAAGTGTAAAAACCTCAATGTAGATGGCAGCACAAAAAAAATGGGCATGATGCGTCCCATTGTTTTTCACGAGCAATTCTGTGGCGAACAAAAAATGGGACATATATTTCCCGTTGCCCTACAAGGCGTTAATAAAGAGTACCTTAGTAGCTTGCGCCTCACTAACGACATTGCATTCCTGAGTAACTCAAGGAACGAATAGCAGTTGATAGTGACTTATTTAGGTAAGAACAGTGGAAAGCTATGTCTTGAAATTAGTCTGCAAAAAATGAAAGTAATGTACAGGCACATCAGAACAGAACATCGCTTCTAGATAGGTAGCACTGCATTCGAAGTTGTAACAGAGAACGTGTACTTAGGACAGGTTGCAACAGCGTAGCTAAACCACGAGAGTTAGGCAACTAGAAGAATAAAAATGGGGCGCAGCACACTCGGCAAGCATACTGCAACCATAAATGGTAGATTGTCACAATCCCTCTAGACGAAGGTGCATAACGGCTTCATACCTGTAGAGCACAAACCTGGAGGATTACAAAGAGGGTCAAATCGAAGTTAAGGACGACGCAGTAGGCAATGGAAGGGAAAATTATAGGTGTAACCTTAAGGGACAAAAAGGAAGCGGAATGTATCAGGGAACAAACGGCTTTTAAAAACTTCAAAGTCAAAATCAAGAAACAAAAGTGGTCGTTGGCCGGACAGTTAGAGCGAAGGCAAGATAACCGCTGGTAATTAAAGATCACAGAATTAATTTCAAGGGAAGATGAGCGTTGAGGCGGAGACAGAAAGTTAGGTGAGCAAAAGCCATTAGGTTTTTTGTGGGTATGAAATGGTAACAGCAAGGACAGGACCAAGCTGACTGGCGGAACACAGGAGAGGTCTTTGTCTTGTCGTGGGTGCAGTGAGGCTGCTGCTGCTGCTGCTGATAAGGATGATGATGATGAATACGTGCCCTCAACCTCGTTTTTCAAGATCAAACAATGAAGAAAACCTCGGTGACGGATATAAACCTGTAATGGCTGTTATTTTTCGCTACCATCACCACCTACCTAGTCATTGCTAAACAGGCACTGTGTGCTCTCGCTCGTGACATTAGTGACAATGATGGTAGTACATAACGTAGGGAGGAGCAAAATGCGAGAAAATTTTGTTAAAATAGCTAATACTTTCTTCACGTCATTTTTATGAAACGTCAATGTGGAAACTGTCTTTTGTGTAGAAGGTATATGCCAAATAAAGTTGATCATGTTGTCGCCTTTTCAAAGCTTGTCATCAATTTTTTATAGACGCACGTCTCTGCTTTCGCCCCACCTACGAAGTAAAACAAAACAGGGTAAAAGATATAATTTCTTCACTTGTTGGAACGGAGGCACCTGAAATGCACTCCGTTGGCCCTCAAGCAGTCTTCTTGAGGCCAATTATAGCACTCCGCATTTTAAATTCTGACTTTCCCCAGACCTTTTTGTTCCTGAAGTCCTTGTAGCTCTAACACCGTAAGTATTTTGATGTGCTATTGCCTTCATTGAAAGCTTAAAATTGATTGAATGACTTAACGATGAGAAGCTTCATATGTCTTTACACATTTTCATGGCCCCTATTTCCGTTTTGATGCAGAGCTGCATGGGTGTTTTGCGGCTTTCAAAGTCATCGGCCGGGATATCTGAGGTGATGAATTTCAGATTTTCTGGCGCCAGTTTCCAAAGGAAAGGTAAGTAAAAAACGTCTTTAAAAATTGATTCTAAGACGTGTTCGTAATAGGCGTGGCTTGGAGATTCCTCTAAATTGTCATGCGCTTTCCGACAGCATTCTTAAGAGCACAGATCAACATCGATGGAGCACGAATGGATTGAGTCTTCTCTTGTTCAGCAATCAATGTTATCTAGGTGGCTTTCCTGCCAGGAAGCTCTATAGATTGTTTTTTTGTACGCCTATCCCCTCCTAAATGAAGGATTATTGCGTTCATTTATATTTTCTTTTACTGTCAGCCACATATTGGCTATAACAGGGTTGTAAAGAAGAAACATACATAAAACCAAAATGAATCACCCCTGTACAAACAACTAAAACATAGAATAATCATGGCACTTTACTAGAAATTTTCATAGAACTTTACCCTAGAGCACATAAAGAAAAGATATACATCGTGAACCACTGTGTCGCTTAGGTTTTTAAGACAAAACATACACCTTCTGGTGAGACAATAAAATTTGGCAGCTTATTCCTCTCACTGATCAGCCGTGGGAAAAAACTGAACTTGAAGCAATCGTTGATTGATTTGGAATGGGGGAGGGGGGACTGTACACGTTATGCCGAAGCCTTGATGTTTCCCCAGTTCTTATATTTATATACAATAAAATGTGAAGTTTTAGCTGTTCTTATTAATTAAACGAGTAAATAACCTCTTTTATACTTTGTTTTTTTGTTCTAGTGGTTGAAGGTATGCTTCCTTACAAAGTGTTGTTGTGAAGTGGCCACGCTGGTACTCAATAAATATGAATCGTGACGTCAACCTTTGTAATCTCTCAAGCTTGCTAAAATCACTTTTTGTATACGGATTCCATATCACCTTTGTATACTTCATAATTGGGCGCATGAGAGTCTTGTAGGTTGAGCATTTGATTTCTGGGCTTGCATAGTACAGATTTTTTTAGAGTTTTACAACACTTTTTTTTTCTTTTTGTGTAAGAAGGGAAGGAAACTGCGTAATCTAGTGAGACGCTTCCAAACATGAAGGCTTTTCATCACGTTTTGCTCCCCTGGCATTCCCGAACTCCAAAGAGTTTCCGCTTTGGGTGGTAAGTAGCTTGAAGTACAAAGTAAACGAGTAAATACTCACGTTTTCACACTGGCGCTGGAGGAACTTCATGCTTGGATCCAATAATTAGGTCCAGCAGAATTGCATCCCTTTTCGACGGGTCATCAATACACTTGCACCAGCCGCGTAATTTTTCTCGCGCGAATGCTGTGAGCGATTCTCAACTTTTACCCTCAAAAAGGCTAAGTACCAGAATTCTTCAATAAATTAGGGAAATAAAGACAAGTAGTTTTGTATTAGCTACAGAGGTCAGCAAATTAAAAATGTTGTATTTTGCCCTGCATTTCATTCGGCCCCACCATACTCTGACATGTTACAGTGAAAGCTATGTTATAGTTACGCCACTGCCAACCCTGGTGTCAGTAACAACTACAACATTGCTAGAAATAGGGAGAAAAAGGGAAATGAAAAGAGAATGTTCAAGAAGGAATGAGCTTTCGACTCAGACCTCTGCATAGCAGTCGAGTTCTGTACAATAGAGCTACGCTGATTCTAAAACATTCTTCGCAAAAACCTGTATACAGATGTAATTTCGGGTAAGCAATCGTGTTAGCACATGAGATATGGCGTCATAGAAGAGTAAAATGATAACCAGATGTCACACGATGCAAATTGCCCAGCGAATAGGTTAATAAATGCTTACAAACCAGTATCAAAATCTTCAGCCGCCATAACTGTTCAGCACAATGTGTGCGTAATTCGTCATAAGTGTAGCGGGACCTCGGTGATCGATAGAATGAAAAATAGTGGCATATTAGGTGCTGCTCAACTTCCTTATTATGTGATGGTCTATAGCGTGTAGTGCATATCTTGTATGTGTAAGTTCATCGGTCTCCCCAAGGGAGCCTGCAACATGCTCTAGAAACCAAGGAGGTTTTGATTTTGAAACGTCCTTCCTAGAAACGACCTTGTTGCCGTTTTACTGGGATTGCGCTGCGCGTTCCACGCAGGCCTGGCGTTTTTTCCCTGACACCTTGTATCTGTGACACTTGGGTGTATCGTGAAAGTTAACACAAGGTCTTTCTGGCGTTTTTGAGTGCCATTTTCTTTGCTTTTGTGATGAAGTATATTTGAACTCCCAATTGAACCTTGAATAAGATTTGCGCCTTGCAGTCATGATTTTCGTTTTTTTGATCATCAGATTGATGATTATGTGGGGTTTAGCGTCCCAAAACTAGACGTAGTAGTGGACGGCTCCGAAAATTTCGACCACCTGGGGTTCCATAACGTGCACCCAAATCTGAACACACGGGCCTACAACACTTCCGCCTTCATCGGAAATGCAGCCGCCGCAGCGGAGATTTGATCCCGCGACCTGCGGGTCAGCAACCGAGTGCCTTAGCCACAAGACCACCACGGTGGGGCTTTGGATTATCAGTGGCAGCTGGTAGTTGAGTGTTTACCAATAAGTCATTCGCGAGTAACCACGGTCTACATACGGAAATCCTCAGCTGGGAAGAGATACTTCAAATCAAGGTGATGAATATAGGGAATGCTGGTTTTGAAGGAATGTGGCAGGTGGTTTTTGAAGCAAGTATCAGTGCATATTCGTAAGTTTTCTATATAAGGCAGAACCAGCGCAGCGAACAATTCAAATGATCACATCGAGAATGCTTATTTCAGTGTTCAAACAGCCTCATGTGGTGCAAGAATTGCTCAGATGGGCTTCTTTCAAAGCGAAGTCGTCTAGCTAGGCCATTTTGTATCCAGAAATATAGGACAAGAATGGAGAACACACCATCAAACACAGTGCTCTCTCCTTTGTTCATTCGCATTTTCTCCTCTCCCCAACTAGACCACACACACACCTTGAGAATAATGCAACGTCTGGAGAAAAACCAAGCTTTGGCATGGTGCTTGCTATAATTCACCATGTTTTACAATTTTTCTGTGGTTCAGCGATAATTTTTTCACTGTGCCGGTGTTTGGCACAGCTCACTTTGGCGGAAATTCCCCTGTTGGCTTCACCAATTGAGAGCAAAACATCAACGTTTCCTGCATTTATAAGAAAGAAGAAATTGCAAATCAAGAGAAAAAAATGCAACGTGCACCTTCCCATAGGCGAAACTCCAGTAAATGTGTCGCACAGTGGTTAGGGTATCGCGTAAATGTTGCAAATCTAGTATTGTTGGGGAATTCGGCATTGTCGTTTCATCTTTATTATTCTTAATTATTCAATGAAGGAGAAACGTTGCCTTCAGCATCAAGCGAACGCCAAGTAAGGATGCCCTTGACTGAATTTGGAACGCGCATTGTGAATGATTGTTCAGTGCGACCAGTCGTTTTCTTTTTTTCAGTTGGCCTTGCGAGGTAAGAGAAGGAGAGGAGAGTGACCGTTTCACAGGTGTCTTCCTGGGCCGGCACGAGACGTGAGCATGCGCAGTTCGGGTGTGAACGGTGTCGCCGCCGGCGCCGAAGTGCGACATCGTGCGACAAAGAAATGCTTCGCATTTCATAAAAATCCTTGGTTGAAGAGACACGTAATTGAAGCAAGGCCTTCTGCGTCCCAAGCAGGTATTCTACCTCAGAATCACTCTTGAGGATTTGCGTAACAGAAGCGTAGAATCGCGCTAGGTGCCAATAGATGACAAATAAACATTTAAGAGGTGGTTTGTACACCGACCTATTACAAAGCGCTGAGACATATTTGATCATCACCACCAGGAAATGATTCTACAACACGGGCGGTTGCCCAGCTTTTCTCGGGGCCACCTTACGGATGCATTTTGAAGTGTTCACTCATCCACCAAAAAATATTCATGGTGTTGTACACAATTGTATTTGCTCTAGGAAACAGGATAGTTCAAAACGACCAATGTAGCCCGAACAGACGTTCGCGTCCTTGTTGCATGATTGAGTCATCCACCGAAAGCCAAAACTAAGCTAGGAGTTCAAATGATGCGTTGCACAGCACAAGATTGCGCTTTTGCATTCTAATTTTCAAGGCAAAGCTCGAGCGTCTGCCATTTCTTTTGTTTTTTTTTGCTCCTGCGATACTACACTCCTTTTGAATAGCCCAGAGAAAACGAGCATCAGTTTTATGAGTATGACATGAGTCTTTCAAAAGAGTGGTAGCTTTTTGAAGTAGCCAATACGTCTTTCTTTATATTTTCACGCAAGCCCGATAATCTAACCTAATATTTGCTTAAACTTTAAAGTATATATATATATATATATATATATATATATATATATATATATATATATTGTGAGCGCGACAAGCGAATGACTCTTTATTCTCTTTGTAATCATCATCACTCACCTGTACATCTTCTTCATCTAGGAATATCATCACCGGCGTGATTTGAGCTCGAGCCTGGCCGAATAAACCGTTTCCTCACAAGTGGTGGACTGTGCTTTTCGTTCCCTCAAGTCCTCTCGCCCGCTCTCACTGGAGCTCCGCTCGGGTCGTCGCATACAACCCCCTGCCATGGCGGCCCAAGAAAACCCTGGCCCATCCAACGTCGCCGTCTTACTGCAGCCACCGCCACCCGCTCCGCCCAACAACACTCGCCTGCGTGATCCACCTGTGTTTTCCGGTCTCCGAGGCGATGATGTCGAAGACTGGATCAAGAACTACGATCTCGTCAGCGATTTGAACAGGTGGGACAATCCACACAAGTTGCGCAGCGTCCCATTTTACTTGTCCGATGTTGCGAAAACTTGGTTCTGGAACCACCACCCGGATCTTCCCGACCGGGACACTTTCGAGCAGCAAATTCGTCAGGTATTTGGTGCCCCTGCAGTTCGCACTGAGGCAGCAAAGAAGAAACTCGCTCAACGCACGCAGCTGCCGGGTGAATCTTACACCTCTTATATTGAGGATGTCCTTGCACTGTGCAAGCGCGTTAACACCGGCATGTCTCAAAACGACCAAATACGCCACATTATTAAAGGCATTAACACCGTCGCCTTTCACGCCCTCGCCACGCAAAATCCTGCCACCACCCAGGACGTGATAACCATCTGTCAGCGACTTGACGAGCTTCAGTCTCTTCGCCTTTGCTACGATGCCACCGACGTTCGTTTGCCTGCACCCCTCGACTTGCGTGCGCTTATTCGCGACATCGTTCGTGAAGAGCTGCACGGGCGCTGCTCTTCCTGTGCTGCTGAAGTTACTTTACCTCCTGAAAAAGATACCTTGCGAGACCTGATTAAACAAGAGATCGCCTCCGCATCGCGTGCGACGTGTTCCAACAGTCCCTGCGTGCGCCAGACGCACACGTACGCCAAAGTTGCCGCGCTCTCTGCCGCACCCACCGTTTCTGTGCCTACAACAGCAGACCATACGCCTGTGGCTTCGTTATCACCGCCAGTGCGTGCACCACCTTACTACGCACCTCAACGCCCACCTCGACCAATCTGTTACTACTGCGGCTATCGAGGACATATCGCTCGGTTTTGTCGAAGGCACCAACAAGACGAGCAATGCGGCTACGCTCCCGAAGAACATCGAAGCTTCCGTCCGACCATGAACTACTTACGGCCACCCTCCCGATCGTCCTATTACCGTTCACCGTCACCTACTTACAACACGGACATGCCTGGGAATTCCCGTACGTCTCGCCGCAGGTCGCCTTCGCCAGGTCGCCGTTCAGTGTCGCCTCTACGGCCTCCCATTCCACGAACGCCCACGCGGAAAACTCCCCAATGCTGTTTTAGGAGGGGAAACTGCATCCCTTGGACAGCTAACAATTCCTCTAGAGCGGCCATCGAATTTGATAGTAGTGTTTGTAGAAGGTGTACGTGTTGAGGCTCTTGTAGACACTGGCGCTGCCGTTTCAATTATTCGTGCTGATGTTTGTTCCCGCCTTCGAAAAGTCACCACACCTTATGGCGGCCCATCTCTACGTGCGGCGACCAACGCTCTCATTCGTCCGCTTGCACAGTGTACCGTTCGTGTCTGCATAGAAGGCATTCGTCATCACATTGTTTTCGCGGTATTTCGTGAGTGCACCCACGCTCTCATTCTTGGGTGGGATTTCTTGTCTTCTGCGTCCGCTTTCATATCATGTCATCAGCGCCTCCTGCATCTAAACGCCACTGACTCTTCTCCGCTTGAACAAGATGAACGCATCCGCCTTGTCACCAAGTCAGATTATGTACTTCGGCCATACATCGAAGAAATTATAAGTGTTAATTGCACCGACATTGTGGATGGTGACGTACTAATTCTCCCTTACGGTTATACCCTACGTAGGGGCATTGTGATCACACCGGGGCTTATTCGCTTCTTCGATGGGTGTACGTACCTAACCGCCATAAATCAAACGCCCGAGTGTGTACTGCTCCCCTGTGGCTCAACAGTATCTTGCGCGGTCGACAGTGAGCCTGTTGCGATTGTTACTCTTCCGAACAACAACCACAACGATGTTCCGAATTCGCAATCATTGCGATTCAATGCCTCTGCCACATCTGTGTCGCCGACAATAAGCAACGACTTAACACCTGATCAAACTGAAGATTTGCTCGCCCTGTTAAATAGACACCGTTCTCTATTTGACGTGAACTCGCCTGCCCTCAGCATGACTACCACCGCTACTCACAGCATCCAGACTGACGGCTCTCGTATTGTACATCGGCTTCCATATCGCCTGTCTCAGGCAGAACGCAAGATCATCGAGGAAAACGTCTCAGACATGCTACGACGCAACATCATACGTCCTTCCTCGAGTTCCTGGTCATCCCCAGTTGTTCTCGTTCAAAAGAAAGATGGGACAGTGCGTTTCTGCGTCGATTACCGTGCGCTAAACAAAATAACGCGCAAGGATGTTTATCCCCTCCCTCGGATCAACGATGCACTGGATTCATTACAGGGCGCAGAGTATTTTTCCAGCCTCGACCTTAGGTCAGGCTACTGGCAGATACCAATGTTGGAGTCTGATAAAGAGAAGACCGCCTTTTCAACGCCAGACGGGTTGTACGAGTTCAATGTGATGCCTTTTGGACTCTGTAATGCGCCCGCCACCTTCGAACGCATGATACACGGCGTATTGCGTGGTTTGAAATAGAAAACATGTCTGTGTTATCTCGATGATATAGTAGTGTTTTCATCCACGTTCTCGCAGCATCTACAACGTCTTGACGATGTCCTCACATGCCTTGCAAAAGCCGGTCTACAGCTTAACACCAAGAAATGTACCTTTGCTAGCAAGACAATCAAGGTTCTCGGCCACCTTGTCAGCAAAGAAGGAATTTGGCCCGACCCCGAGAAGCTTGCCGCTGTCCTCGATTTTCCTCGTCCACTACGTCAGAAGGACCTGCGCAGCTTTCTTGGGTTATCTTCTTACTTCCGGCGCTTCATACGTGGTTTCGCGGAACTTGCGTCTCCGCTTCATCAACTCCTCGCAAAGAACGTCCCCTTCATTTGGTCCGAAGACTGCGAAAGCGCTTTCACGGCATTGAAGCAAGCCCTCACGTCGGATCCGGTACTGTGCCACTTCGATTCCACCGCACCCACCATCCTTCACACCGACGCAAGTAGTCATGGTTTTGGTGCGGTACTCTTGCAGCGTGACAAAAACTCACGCGAACGCGTCGTTGCTTACGCAAGTCGTGCTCTTACCGCTCCAGAAAAGAACTACAATATCACCGAGCAGGAGTGCCTTGCTGTTGTTTGGGCAGTGCAAAGATTTCGACCATATCTTAACGGCCGTCATTTTACCTCGTGACCGACCTTAACGCCCTATGCTGGCTTTCATCGCTGAAAAACTTATCGGGTCGCCTTGGTCGCTGGGCGCTTCGCTTACAGGAGTATGATTTCGATGTCGCCTACAGATCTGGGAAGAAGCATCAAGATGCTGATGCTCTATCGCTCTGTCCTTTGCCCAGCGGAAGCAATTCACCATCGATACTCCAAAACAACAGCACCTCTCCAATCGCAGCGCTAAGTTCATCACCTGCCACCCTATCCATCCTTGTTTCACAACAACGTGTCGACCCATACTGCCGCACCATTGTTGATCGCTTGACCGGCTCTACTACTCCTCCAAACGCCAGACTCCGTCGACAACTTAAACAATTTAAGCTTGTCGGTGATGCTTTATGTCGCTACATTTACCACATCGATGGCAACAAGTGGGTACCCGTCATCCCACGTTCTCTGCAACGTGAAGCTCTGGAAGCCTTTCATGATGATCCAACTGCTGCTCATCTAGGCTACCACAAGACTTACGACAAAATACGAAGTCGTTGTTTTTGGCCTGGCCTCTCTTCAGCCGTCACTAAGTACGTCGCCTCCTGTGTCCATTGCCAACGGCGAAAACGACCGACAACTGCTCCGGCTGGCTTAATGCAACCTCTTCCTTGTCCCACTTCGCCTTTTGAAGTCGTTGGAACCGACTTGTATGGCCCTCTTCCTATATCATCCAATGGGAATCGCTGGATTGTCACGGCCGTCGACCACCTTACCCGCTACTAAGAAACAGCTTCTATACCATCTGTGACTGCCAGTGAGATCGCCGATTTCTTTCTTCGCCACATCTTTTTGCGTCATGGAGCTCCACGCATTGTCCTGAGTGATCGTGGCAAAGTCTTTCTCTCTTCCATTGTCGAGAAAGTTTTGCGTGCCTCGAACACTGTTCATAAGACCACTTCTAGCTACCACCCGCAGACCAACGGATTGACTGAACGGTTTCATCGGACCCTATCGGACATGATCGCCATGTAAATTCACCCCAACTACACTAACTGGGATGCAATTCTACCCTTCGTGACATTCGCCTATAATACGGCTGCTCAACGCACTACCGGCTTTTCTCCATTTTTTCTCGTCCATGGTCGCTCGCCGAGTTTTGTTCTAGATGTCTCTTTCCTTTCGGCCCCTGCACCCTCGACGGCTCCTTTCTCTGAAGAATTCCTATCTCTTCTCGCACACTGCCGTCACCAGGCCCGTGTTAACACCGGCCTCTCTCAAGACACTCGAAAATCTCGCTACGACTCGTCTCGCCGTGTTGTGAGTTTTTCCCCTGGTGACAAAGTTCTTCTATGGACTCCACTACGCGTCCCCGGCCTATGCGACAAATTCATCAGTCGCTTCATTGGGCCATACATGGTGGTCGAACAGACATCTCCTGTCAATTACCGCGTTTCTCCTCTTAGCGCTAGTCCTGATCATCGTTGCCGAGGAACAGAGATAGTGCACGTATCTCGTTTAAAGCCTTATGCGCGACGCATTTCATAATACTGTCAAGCGACCAGGCGGCCGCTTTCACCGCGCGGGGGAATTAGTGTGAGCGCGACAAGCGAATGACTCTTTATTCTCTTTGTAATCATCATCACCTGTACATCTTCTTCATCAAGGAATATCATCACCGGCGTGATTTGAGCTCAAGCCTGGCCGAATAAACCGGTTCCTCACAATATATATATATATATATATATATATATATATATATATATATGTAAATAAGAAGAAAGAAAAGTGGATGAAAAAATTACCAACTGTAAGCAGGAATCGAACCTACGACCTTCGAATTACGCGTTCGAAGGTCGTAGGTTCGATTCCTGCTTACAGTTGGTAATTTTTTCATCCACTTTTCTTTCTTCTTATTTACATTCCATTAATGTTAATAACTTCCCCTGTACATTCCTTGGCATTACTGTCTGTAATATCTCATTATTATTGTGTTAAAAACACGAAAAACGAGCCCTTAGGTATACACTTCTTTCCCTTATATATATATATATATATATATATATATATATATATATATATATATATATTGATACATAACAGCCGCTAAACACGGCTGCATGAAAGAGGAGGACGAAGTGAGTTTTCGTTTGATGCTGGTCTGGCGCCATCTTGCTCCTAGAGTTCTGTGCGCTGTAAATAGATCATTAAACAAGTTACTCGTAACATTATTGGTTGAAGTGCGGGGTAAAGGATAAACGTATTTTTTGGTAATTTTGGTAAGGTGACGGTAATCGACACAGAAGCGCCTTGTTCGATCTTTCTTTTTAACAAGGACGACTGGAGAAGCTCAGGGGCTGCATGAAGGCTTGATAATGTTTTTCGCAAGCATTTTGCCGACTTCATGTTGTATTATTGCACGCTCCGAAGCAGACACACGCTAGGGGCGTCGGTGAATGGGAGTTGCATGGCCAGTATTTATGCGATGGGTGACAATGGTCGTTTGGCCTAAAGAGTTGCTGGCAAAGTCGCAAATGCTACAATAGCCCTCAAGAACGTGGCAAAGCGCTGCAGCTTGCTCAGACGTGAGGTCCGATGACACCAATCGCTCGATGTCGGCGCCCCAAGAACGTGATGGAGTGGAACAGGTCACGACTGAGCTGCAGCAATCGTCAACTCTGAAGGGCTCGACATGGTGATCTTGGAGAGCAGTAATTTTGACCAGGGAGATAACCTGTGGCAGAACTTAGGTGGTGAATGAAAAGTTGACCAGTGGAAGAAAGGTGCGGTTTCTCGCAATCGTCAGAATCATATGCAGCACAGCAACCCCATGCGTAAGCATCACGGCAGGAATCGGGGCCACCACGTAATCACCATCAGGTACTGGCGGCGTGGAGGATAAGTCGACATGTGTGACAGAGTTAGGCGGGAGGCGCGTAAAATCAATGCAGCAGAGGCTGGTTTGCGGTGGGCTGGTCGGGTCAGAAAAGAGGGGTAAACCGAGATGGAGAGAGCCGGCTGAACAGTCTATGAGGGCAGAGTGCGTGGCTAGAAAATGCATACCGAGAATGAGTTCATGAGGGCAATGTTCGATAACGGCGAAAAGAACGACAGTGCTTCTCGCCTCAATAGACACTCGCGCAGAGCTCATGCCAAGAAATGCGGCAGTTTCTCCATCGGCGACTCGTACAGCTCGGTTGAGGGCAGGCGTGACAACTTTTCTAAGTCGGCGGCGAAGGTTAGCACTCACAATGGACCCATGGGCACCAGTATCTATCAATGCACTGACACGAACATTGTCGACAGTAACGTCCAAAGGTTCGGGTTCGTTGTTAACTTTAATCGACGATTTCTTACGAAGGTCGTCAACGCAGCTCCACCTCCAGAAGCTGCACGGCCTAGTTTTCCGGTCGGAGGTGCTGCGAATAGGTCGGGGAGGCAGCACGGCGTTGTGGGTGTGACCGGGACTGACGACGAGCAGGGTACGGTGACCGGTTGTAGCGAGGTCTGCTCAGAGGTGCTGCAGGAGCGGAAAATGTGGTCGGCGTTGATGTAGAAAGTGATGGGGACGACTGGTGAACAGAAGTGGTGTAATACTGAGGTGCATAATGGGACGGTGGAGCCCAGCGGCTGCGGCAGTGACGAGCGATATGACGAACGCGTCGACAGTTAAAACATATGGGCCTGTCATCAAGAGTATGCCATTCAGACAGATTGCGTTGTATGCGAGGAGCAGAAGGAATACGATAAGGAGGCTAAGCAGAGTATACGGCAGGAACAAGATGTAGGCCGACATTCGACAGCTCTTGACGAACGACCGCTTGTATTAAAGAGATCGTGGTCGGGGAAGGCTCAGGCGTCGGTAATGGCATGGCTACTGGTTGTGCTGCCTCGACCTCTCGACGAATGATGCGTGTAAGATTGTCACATCGAGGGGACTGGTGGAAGGTGTCATCACACGAAGGAGTGGCCACTGTGTTCGGAAGGCGCACGATGCTGTGGGCTACCCGGCGGGCTTTAGCTTGTTCGAGACGTCGGCGTTTTTTAAGGATTGTGTCGATGCTCGAGACGTTGTTAAAAACCAGCAGGTTGAAAGCATCGTCAGCAATGCCTTTCAAGACGTGGTTTACCTTTTAGTCTTCCAACATGCACTGGTCGGCCTTGGAAAAAAGGGCCAAGACGTCAAGAATATAGGAGACGTACGATTCGGATGAAGACTGAGCCCGTTGGCAAGAGTCTTCTTCGCAGCAAGCTGACGAGCAGATAAATCGCCAAACAGGTCACGTATCTTTTCTTTGAAGAGATCTCAGCTCGGTATCTCGGCTTCGTGGCTGTCAAAACATGTTCGGGGAGTGCTATCCTGGTAGAAAAGCACGTTAGTGAGCATGAGCGTGAGATTCCAGCGGCAAGCAGCACTGACGCGCTCGTACCGGTTCAGCCAAGTGTCAAGATCGATCGTACCATCACCTGAGAAAGTGCCGGCATCCCGGAGGTGCGGGAGTGGGACGTAGGTGGTGGCTTGGACTGATGAAGGCGGTGTAGAGGTAGTACCAGCAGTCGAAGCTGTCGAAAGGTCGCCGATGGTGCGACCGCTGCACGTCTCCATCGAGGTACGGGGGTCGTCCACATCCACCAATCGCCGTAACCTTGATTCCTTCGGATGAGACTTACTTCCTGTCATCCCAGCGCACCTGCGTTCCACTGTCCTGCATCAACTTTATGGCGCTCCCATGACGGGCCATTTGGGCATTTCTCGTACATACGATCGGGTACGACGTCGGTTTTTTCGGCCTAGGCTTGCCCGCTCTGTTCGACGCTTTGTCCCCGCTTGTGAGCCCTGTCAGCGTCGCAAAACGCCGTCTGCTCTCCGAGCTGGCTACTTTCAGCCGATCGACGTTCCCTACGAGCCTTTTTTTCGAGTTGGTCCCTACCTTTTGTGCCCTTTTCCACTCTCCACAGCCGGAAATAAATGGATTGCTGTTGCCACTGACTACGCGACGCAGTACGCAATCACACGAGTACTCCCGACCAGCTGCGCTACCAACGTTGTGGACTTTCTACTGTACGACATAATATTAGTGCACGGTGCTCCCCATCAACTTCTCATCGACCGTGGCCGCACGTTCTTATCAGCTGTCGTTCACGAAATCCTGAGGTTTTGCCGTACCAAGCAAAATTTACTACTTCATACCATCCCAAGTCAAATGGCCTCACGGAGCCCCTTAACAGGACCCAAACCGATATTCTTGCCAAATACGTTACGCCAGACCACCAGGATTGGGACATTCATTTGCCGTATGTGACGTTCGCCTACAATTCAGCTCGTCACAACACTGCCGGCTATTCGCCCTTCTATCTACTATATGGCCGGGACCCAACTCTACCCTTAGACACTTTACTACCTGCGGCCACTGAATATGCTGGGGAAGCCATTGCCCGCGCCGACCACGCGCGCCGAGTCGCCCGTAACCGTCTACAGGCTTCACAGGCGCGCCAACAACAGCTCAACAATTCTCACCATAGGGACGTGCACTTTTCTCCGGGTTCTCTCGTGCTCCTCTGGTCACCTCCTCGGCGTGTGGGACTGTCTGAAAAAACTGTTGTCGCCCTACACTGGACCATTCCGTATTGTTCGCCAAGTGACAGACGTCACGTACGAGATTGTTCCAACCGATCCAACAAAGTCATCGTCAGCTCCAAGCGACACCATTCACGTGGCTCGGCTAAAACCCTGTTACCCCCCTTAGACATCATCTGCGTAAATTTGGCACCGGGACGGTGCTTCTACCGCCGGGGGTTATGATACATAACAGCCTCTAAACACGGCTGCATGAAAGAGGAGGACGAAGTGAGTTTTCGTTTGATACTGGTCTGGCGCCATCTTGCGGCCGGACCCCTGCCGATACGTAGGAGCAATAAAAGTGTTCGCACGTTTGTCCGCTCAAGCCAATTTCTATTCATCACTGCATTCACAGAAGACACTCGCTGGATATATATATATATATATATATATATATATATATATATATATATATATATATATATATATATATATATATATATATATATATATATATATATTTATATATATATGTGTGTGTGTGTGTGTGTGTCTATATATATATATATATATTGTCGCAGTGCAACGCGAACAAAAGATGACAGCAGCTTACGACAGCGAAAAGAGCGCATTCAGGATCAGCTGCACAGCAAGACGCCTGCTTCGTTGTCATCCCACAAAACCGCCTGACCCACTAGCTGGAATCTACAAAACATTCCTATCATCGTTCTTTTTCATATAAACACGTGTCACTTGCCCCTCAATATATGAGCATCGCCCCGATGCTGATTCAAGCCCACAGTATTTTTTTAACGTGCAGTCAGTCACTCACATACGGCTTCATACGCACTACATGAAGAAGCTCAGGCTGGTGCTGGCGACGCCTCGGGCATTGGGGACTGTCGGAGACGACCTCGTAGGTGACGTCACTTAGCAGGCGCGATACTCGGTATGGCCCGAAATATCGCCTTAGCAGCTTCTCGGACAGTCCACGTTTTCGTACGGGCGTCCAAACCCACACTCTGTCACCGATTTTGTACGTTACAGTTCTATTGCGAGCATTGTAGTGGCCGGCGTCGTAGTTTGTCGCTGGTGGATTCGTAAGCGGGCGAGCTGCTTAGCTTCTTCCGCGCGTTCAGTGAACACGCCAGTGCCTGTGTCGATAGCGTCCCATTCATGTGGCAACATCGCATCCAGCATAGTCCGTACCTCCCGTCCGTGAACCAAGCTGAATGGAGTAATGCGAGTCGTGTCTTGTTTAGCCATATTGTATGCGAACGTGATCTAGGGTAAAATTTCGTCCCAATTCTTATGTTGGACATCCACGTACATCGACAGCATGTCTTCAATTGTCTTGTTGAGGCGCTCCGTTAGTCCATTCATTTTCGGGTGGTACGTAGTGGTCTTACGGTGAGTCGTTCCACTAAGCATCAGGACGAGGTCTAAAGGAGCTGCCGTAAATGCTGTTCCGTGGTCTGTTATCACAATAATCGGGGCACCGTGGCGTAGCACAATATTTTCTATGAAAAATCTCGCCACTTCCACTGCGGTGCTCTTTTGGATAGCTTTTGTTTCGGCATACCTGGTTAGGTAGTCTGTCGCGACTATAACCCAGCGGTTCTCTGCAGTAAAATTAGGAATGGGTCCCAAAATATCCATTCCTATCTGATTAAATGGTGTACGTGGGACCTGAACTGGTTGCAGCTGACCGGCGGGTCTCTTTGGAGGTGACTTGCGTCGCTGGCAATCGAGACAAGTGTGAATGTGGTGCTTGACGGCTGTCGTGAGTCGTGGCCAGTAGTATCGCTGCTTTACTCTTGCCAATGTGCGAGTGTAGCCTAAATGGCCAGACGTCGGCTCGTTATGGCATGCTTGAAGCACTTCAGTTCGAAGGGGTGCAGGAAACACGAGCAAATAGGGAGCTCCGATGGACGAAAAGTTTCTCTTGTAGAGGACGCCATTGCGTGAGCAAAACGACGATAATGTCCTTGCAAAGACTCTAGGTGCCCTAGAAGAACGTCCGTCCATGTAATTAATCAAATAAAGCAATTCAGGATCAGCTCGTTGTTGTTGGGCAATCGTGAACGCGTCGAGAACACCAAGGAAGGCCGCATCGTCGTCGTCAGAAAGAGAAGCTGACTGTACTGGTGATCGAGACAGGCAGTCAGCGTCCGTATGGCGCTTCCCCGACTTGTGTATGACCGTCGAATCAAACTCTTGTAGCTGCCGACTGCACCGCGCTAGTTCGCCGGTTGGATTTCTTCAATTAGTCAACCAACAGAGTGAATGACGGTCACTTATAACTTTGAAAGGGCGGCCCTAGAAATACGGGCGAAATTTCATAACTGCCCAGACCACGGCGAGGCATTCTTTCTCAGTTGTTGAATAATTGGCCTCAGCGCGCGTTAGCGTCCTGCTTGCGTAGGCGATCACTCGTTCCGTGTCTTTTTGCCACTGCACAAGCACAGCTCCGGGGCCTACATTGCTTGCGTCAGAGCGAAGCATTGTTGGCGCTTGCTCGTTGAAGTGATCAAGCACTGCAGGTGTTTGATGACGTTGGCAGAAGTCATTAAACGCTGCTTGCTGTTCGTGGTTCCACTCAAAGGTGGCGTCGTCTCTAGTGAGGAGAGTTAACGGCGACGCAATCCGTGCGAAGTCGGTGATGGACCGGCGATAGTAGGCACATAGGCCCAGAAAGCGCCTGACAGCTTTCTTATCGGACGGTACTGGGAACTGTGCCACGGCCGCAAGTTTTTCGGGATCAGGCCGAACGCCGGTGCAGCTTACGACATGACCAAGAAACAGCAGTTCTTCAAAACAAAAGTGGCATTTCTCTGGTTTCAATGTGAGGCCTGTGGAGCGTATGGCTCGCAAAACAACATCTAGTCTTTTAAATGCTCGTCAAAAGTTAGAGAAAACACTATGACGTCATCTAGATAAACTAAACAGGTCTTCCATTTTAACCCTGAAAGTACAGTGTTCATGACGCTGTGAAAAGTAGCGGGCGCTGAGCACAGACTGAAGGGTTCTACTTTAAATTCATATAAACCATCCGGCGTCACAAAAGCGGTTTTTTCGCGATCTCTTGGGTCTACCTCGATCTGCCAATATCCACTTCTGAGGTCCATTGAAGAAAAGTAGCGAGCGTTTCGAAGCCTATCGAGGGAGTCATCAATACGTGGAAGCGGATACACATCTTTCTTAGTCGCTTGATTCAGCTTCCTGTAATCCACGCAAAAACGCAGGGTACCGTCCTTTTTCTAAACTAGTACTACAGGCGATGCCCACGGGCTCTGTGATGGCTGAATCACATCATCTTCAAGCATTTTAGCGACTTGTTGCTGTATCACTTCCCGTTCCTTTGGAACCACACGATAAGGATTCTGGTGTATAGGCCTTGCTGCGTCGTGGGTAATTATTCGATGCTTTGTCAGCGGCGTTCGACCGACCAGTGATGTCGATGAAAAGCAGTCCTGGAATTCAGCTGGCAGCTCAAGAAGTCTCGTTCGTTCGTCCCTTGACAACGTAGTACCAACGGCAACATTAGATAGTGATTCTTCTTGAGGTGCTTCGTCTAGGGCCGATGAACTGTCTTGGATTTTTGCAGTATTGTCAAAGTAAGCGACGGCTGTACCCTTCCGGAGATGTCGGCGCTCAGTACTGAAGTTAGTGAGGAGCAAGTTTGTGCGTCCAGCAGTGACAGTGACTAGACCTCGACCAACTGAAATACCGTGGCTAAATATCAGCGAGCTTATTTTTATTTGGTCAGCAATACCGCCGCCGTCAAACGGCTCATCTCCTGCCACCGAAACAAGTGTACACGATCGTGGAGGGACGACCACATCGTCATCCGTCAGACGCAAAGGTCCTGAACAAGACGTATGTCTCGGCTCTGAACAATCGACTAAAGTAGGGCTGTTGTTGCGAAACATAATGACACTGTCAGGGACGTTAATGACGGCGCCATGTTATCTCAAGAAATCCATTCCGATAATCAGGTCTTTACAGCATGAAGCGAGAACGACGAACGTCGCCACGAAAGTAGAGCCACCGATGTCGAGCCTGGCTGTGCACATTCCGACAGGCATCAGTAATTGGCCGCCTGCCGTGCTTAAGTGAGGTCCCGTCCACGCTGTCTTTACTTTCTTGAGGCGCACAGCAAGGTCATCACTGATTATAGAGAAGTCAGCTCCGGTGTCGACTAAAGCTTTGACTTGCTGTCTATCCACAAGAACGGTAAGGCCTGGGGTCACAGTTTCGTTGGTATTACGTCTTGTCGGCTTTACAGCGTCCTGAGGTTGAATAATGGGGGCTTTTTTTCTTCGTCTTGACTGCCTGCAACCTTGCCCCTTGAGGTCGCGCCTTCACTTTCCCCGGTGTGGGCTGGGTGACCTCGCTCCTCTGGTGTTAGCAAAAGTGCGGTGCTGCAACGAAGGTGACTGGGCAGGAGAAGGAGAGCATGTTCGATGTCGGAAGACCGGCTGGTAATCAGTTATAATCTCGTCATTACTGTTACGGCAGCCGTCGAATGGGGGTCGAGGTACCGGAGGTCCTTGAGAACCGACATTGCCACGGTGGGATACGTAGTCGTTGGCATGTCGACTGTCAAACCGTGGCCTGAGAGGGCGTGACGAATCGGCGCGGTGCCAGCAATAGCGGGCTATGTGGCCTACACCTCCGCAGTTGAAACAGAGTGGATGCCTGTCGACAATGCACCACGTGTCTGTTCGGTGAAGCTGTGGTTGCCGTGATGACTCCTCACGCAACGAAGGCCATGGCAGGCCAGAACACGACTGGTCGTAGGGGGGCTTGATGGGTGGGCGCCACGATGTCTCCCCCTGTGGTGGTGACCAAGGAACAGTTGCAGGTGGCGGGTAGTATGAAGGCGGAGTGGGTGGGGAGCTTCGAAGGGCGGCGGCGTACGTCATGGCACGTTGTCCAGGGGCAGGATCAGCTGTCGAGGATGCTTGGCGAATTTTGTCACGGACGACTTGAGCGACAGATGCCATGGGTGTATACACTATCGCAGTCCGCAGCCTTTGCAGTTCTTCACGAACAATTTCTCTAATCATGTCACGTAAGGAGCTATGACTGTCAAACGTCACAACGGTGGCCCGAATTTGGGGGCTGCTGCACAAGCGGTCATATTGCCGGCAGGGTTGGTGAAGGGCCCGCTCGATAGCCGACGCTTCTTTGATGAAGTTCTCTACAGTGCTTGGTGGGTTGCGCAGAAGTCCGGCGAACAGCTGCTCTTTCACGCCACGCATGAGGTAGCACAACTTCCCATCTTCAGTCATCTGCGGGTCAGCCCTCCGAAATAAACGTGTCATGTTTTCGGCGAACATGGCGACCGTTTCATTGGGTTTTCGGACCCTTAGCTCTAGTAATTGGTGGGCGCGGTCACATATGTTGACATTAGCAAAAGTTTCAACCATGTTCTGGTGAAAGTCGGTCCATGTCGACAGGTTGTCTTCTCTGTTCTCGTACCAAGTACGAGTGCTGTCATCAAGATAGATCTAGGCCCGGCCGAGCTTTTTCTGAGCAGACCACGCATTGATCTTCGAAACACGATCATAGTGATGTAACCAGTCTTCTAAATCTTCGAGTGCGCCAGCACTAAAGCGTTTAGGCTCCAGCGATTGAAAAAACGTTACCTGGGATGGAGCGGGAGGACTGGTGCCGAGAAGTACAGGCTTGGGCCTGGTGTTAGCCATTTCTAGATGTCTCGTAGAGGTTTTCTGTGAGGAATTGCAGTCTGGAGGAATACCTCGTAGCCGACGATTGAATCGATGGACAGGGGTTGCAGTAGGCACGTCCGGGCTGGATGAACGGCTCCAACTAGGAGTGCGAAGCATCGGGCAGCGTCGCGGCCCAGCTACTCCACCAGTGTCGCAGTGCAACGAAAACAAAAGATGACAGCAGCTTAGGCAGCTAAAAGAGCGTATTCAGGATCAGCTGCACGGCAAGACGCCTGCTTCGTTGTCGTCCCGAAAAACCACCTGAACCACTAGCTGGAATCTACAAAACATTCCTATCATCGTTCTTTTTCATATAAACACGTGTCAATACACACACACACACACACACACACACACACACACATATATATATATATATATATATATATATATATATATATATATATATATATATATATATATATATATATATATATATATATATGCGTGCAGGTGTTTGTGTAGGGGGGGGGCAGTATGCTCTATCAGTGAGTAAGCCTTTACCATTTTTTTCTTTTACAGAGATGAACTGATGGCACCTTTCTGCTTTAGGGCCAACTTCTGGATAATTATACTTCAATATGCATAGGAGACTTGGCAAAACAAAACGTGTCTCGTTTATGCACATCTTTTATGTTAATGTGTAATACCAGCTGATTCACTGCACGCCAACAAACAAATATGCTGTGACATAAATAAGAAGTTGATTGGCCGTGTCTCGTAAGTGTTGCTCCAAAAAGAATGCTCAATAAATAAACTGAAGTGCTGAAAAAACGGGAAGCTTTTTCATGTAAGCACGCAATAAATATTTCAAAAATGGTACACAGGGTACTGACAAAAAAATCCATTAGATGTGTTATATTATTTGCTTTTCTGGTAATTTACTACTAGGTCTAAGCTTCTAATTATTTTACTGTTTTGAAATGCATCCCACAATATCTGAGGGACAGATTTCTTGGGAGAACAGTGCCTAATTTCATTATTTGTACCATGTCTGAAGCGTCCAGGTAAGTTAGAAAAAGAGGTTTCCTCAGCGCATTTTCATTCTTAAGTGCTTTTCATGTTTTAGTGAGATCTGTTGGATGTTTAAGACTAATGTTTTGTTATAAAGTCTGTGCCAGGAATCATGCTGAATCTGGTTCGGAATTAAGAGCCACCACTTCGTTTTGCGGTGAACAGCAGCCGGATACGAGAATCCAACACACATTTATTCCAACGTGCCTACGACAAATTTTCATGGTTTTATAGTTTGTGGAGGGAGTTGGTTCAAGGCCGTAAAATGAAAGCACAGCAAAAACGAAAATAGCAGTTGCTTAGCTCCGCTATGCCAAGATATAGACGTCCGACTCTTGAGTTTAGCAGACACGCATAACGCAATGTCGGTGCTGTTTTCGACGCTGGGAAAAACGCCGCCACCGGTGCCCTTATCGCCAAGCTGGCCATAACTGGGGAATGCAAAGAGAGCCGTCCACTAGCGAACTACACACGTTTGCTCCTTTTAAAGACGATAGTCTTTCTTGGGGACCTTTGACAAAAAAATTTGATCTGTCTGTCTGTACATTTGTCTGTCTGTCTGTACATTGTCTGTCTGTACATTTGCCTGTTTGTCCACCCTAAGGGTACTTCAAACGGCACCAACCTCATCCGCAGCGCCCACCAATATTGTTGAAGGTTTAGCGCTCATGGTTGTGCGATTGTCAGTTAAAAAACAATTATTGTGCTTATCTGAGGCGCCACAACAAGCCTTCGATGTTTTCTATGTCTGCTTTCATACTAGAAGAGGCACGCACAAGTAACTCTAAGGAATGTAACGTTTAAGCGCGCTGCGCAGAGAGTGCAACGCGATGCTCAGAAAGGTGTGATTTGATATGTGGGGTTTAGCGTCCCAAAACCACCATATGATTATGAGAGACGCCGTAGTGGAGGGCTCCGGAAATTTCGACCACCTGGGGTTCTGCTCAGAAAGGTGTTTCCAACGCTTCACTGCGACGTCACGGTGGTGGCAGCTGCCCTTCGCTTTGCGTTCTACACCTTATCACCTCCGAGACGGGTGCGCATCTTTCTCCGCGGGCTGCACGCCTTCGTTTTCGAAGATAAATGTCAGATGGCACTTGTGTCTAACGTGCCTAGATGCGCTCGTTCGCCTCCGCCACACGCTCGAGGCACTCTAACGCAGTGCCTGCAGAATACATTCACAAATTTTTTTGTGCGGAACATCAAATAAACGTTTTGTTCACTCTCTACAGACGCAAGACTATCATCTTTCGACGACATCTATAGTGTAAATGTAGATTCGGGCCAATTTTTTTTTCTTTGGCGTTGGGCCCATCTTTTTCATCGGTGCTTAGGCGCAGTTTACTGAAAATCAAGGGCCTGAGAGGTGCTTTTGTCAATCCAATCTCGCTTCAGAAAAGTCGGAAGCTTATAAAGCTAATTGTGGGTACAATGCGAAGGATGTTTCAGTTATTTCGGCAAGCTGCAACTCGCAATTTAGGAGCAAGCGAGCATCGCATGACATCGAGTTAAGGCAAGGACTTCAACGTCCATCCTGTGATGCCTAAATGCGCACATTTGGGCATACACATGTTGCCAAAGCGATGAACTGCATCCACGAGCAAATTATCTTTCGATCAGTGGTTCGAAACTCGCTTTGTTCCGCACGAATGGCTCCAGCAATATTCGTCTTTGCAATTGCATTCTTCCTTCATCTCTCGTTTCTTGTGCGTTTAAATGCATTATGGAGCATCCTAGAATATTCTGTTGACGGTTGTCTTCAGTTTGTACATACTTCGAATGGAAATACATGCAGTTTCTCTTTCTGGTTGGAAAACAAAAAAAAACGATACTAAGCCCGCCGAGATAGCTCCGGCAACCACGGATACCAACGCCAAGAAAAACCTGATTGTGAAAGGACATACGTATTCGCATTTGCTAGTTAAATCCGGCAGCAATTTAGAGCCTTCAATGACCACGTACGCGATGCTGTGTGGTGGCAACCACCTTCAATAATCGGTGGTCGCGGCGTGTACGATCTTTATCGCGTGCGTCACCAGTCTACTGATGCAAGGCGTGCTACCTGGTTAGAGGCACTGTTGAGCTTCATAATCAATGTTACCACAGTTCACTGTGAAGGCTACTCAGAACAATAACTGGAGACCTCCATTATTACAATTTCTTATATGACCGGCTGAAGAGAACGCGAGTAACTTGTTTACCGTACAATATCGCAAAGGCCCGTATCCAGCGCCCTCGCCGTTCTGCTTCACGACAGCTACGTAAATCAGTAAAGCTGCAGTTCTTTGCGTTCATGGCAATTCGCAATGCAATAGTAACGTCGACTGTGGTCTCTTTTTTCGTAGAGCGTGGTGCTGTTGCGTCTGCTCCTGTTTTCGTTGTCATTCTGGCGAGTCAAGCAGCAGTCACGTCATCGCGGTTCGCTGACGCATCCAACTAGCGGAGAAAGGTTCATAGCACTCGTTCTGGATGTACAGCGCGATAACACACTCAATCATTCTTTGGCCCACGCTAGTTGCACCTTGTCGCGCAGCGAACTGTGCAAGGGAGTATGGTTTCCCACTTCCGAAAACTGCGTTGACAGGTGGCGCCACATGTCTGAAACTCCACAGTCTGACGTGAATGCTCCTTAACCAGCAACAGTCGCCAACACTCGAGTGCTCTTCTGCTAGCAGATGCGTGTACTTGCGTTTCTGCCTGGAACGCTCATTAAAAGCATTCAGTGATGTGTGGGGGAAAGCTTATTTATTTTTATTAGACTTTCTGAGAACAAGCCTCGATTACGAAATAGCTCTAACAGCCCCACCGCGGTGGTCTAGTGGCTAAGGTACTCGGCTACTGACCTGCAGGTCGCGGGATCGAATCCCGGCTGCGGTGGCTGCATTTCCGATGAAGGCGGAAATGTAGGTTCGTGTGCTCAGATTCAGGTGCACGTTAAAGAATCCCAGGGCGGTCGAAATTTCCGGAGCCCTCCACTACCGTGTCTCTCATATTCATATGGTGGTTCTGGGACGTTAAACCCCACATATCAAAAGGTTCTCACAAAACTGTTTGCTGGCCCAATCGGTACTTACTTGAAGACATAACTTAGCTACGAATTAAAAGCAAACAAAAATTACATCGTATCCAACTTAAAGAATCAATGAGTGACATGCGGAACAGAGCACAGATACAGACTAAAAGTTTTGCTCATCACGGGCGCCTAGCCCGATGTTAACGTGTCCTCGATACTGGAGCACATCAAGAATAAACCGCAGTTTTTTTTGCTGTTGCTCGTACCGAACTCTTCGAGCATGCCATGCGGTTTCATCGCAAAGTCACGTAGGAACACGTGGGTTCACCACATGTCGGCACGATCTCGTTCCCCAACGTCACCACATCATTGCTGCGAGAGTGTAAGGAAGTGTAACTAGAGCAAAGCCGCTGTTGCCAGACTCCAACTCTGGCAGTACAATTACATTTTTAACAATATTCCGCTGCTCGCAACGTCGGGATGCTGAACGTGTGGCCTACCACCATGCTACAGATTCCACGACACAAGTTGGAATCACTCCGTTATCACTTCCGTTAATTACGCTCAATCACCATGATATTTACAAGGTAGACTTAAACCGCTTAGGTTTGTTTTTTAAGAACAGTTCCTCGTACTCAGAATGGGAGCATTTACAGCGTTCATTTATTGCCCTGTTTTTTTTTTGCAGAGGCCTAGAACACCTCCGGGAAAGCGAATCAGGCTGTTAATGTACTTTCATGGATTGGCATTGTGACCCGACCTTTTCATCTCCGATCCTCGGGGGCTTTCCACAAAAAGGAATCCGAGCTGCCCTAAAAGCTGGTATGGTCGTAACTCTACCTATCCAATATGAAATTTGTGGAAATGTGCAGTAAGTCATACTTTAAAGACATACTTGACAATATGGCGCAAGGAGCTTTTGAGCATCTTCGTGTGAACTCATGGTTGAAAAAAAAAGACGTCATTTAAAGCACTTAAAACTCGTGGTAAAAAAAAGAGGCGTCATTTAGTGCATTCAGAATAATCCCGAGAGCCAACGTTTGGAAAAAATGCATTCACATAATTTCAGATGGCACAATTGAACAGAGGAGAAAGAATCAACGTTTATTGTCCAAAACGACAAAGTGGTGCAGGTTCCGCTTCTACCACAGGTGGGAGGTGTCCTAATGCCAAAAACCTTCTGCTTTTTACGGCCCTGGTGACAGGACCTCGTTATTAGTCAAGGTCCTCCGAGCCGAGCTTGGCCTCTCACGTTTCCACAAGGTAATTTTCTTGACTACTGCCACAGGTACGCACGGTGGCGTTAGGTCTGTACTTGTATTGCATGGACACTCGAGGATCACGTAGGTTCATATGCCAGGTACGCCGAAAATGGGACAAACATATTCATGTAAACTTGGCCATGGTCTGTGCACTAGTATACCGTCTGTGTAAGTATTGATTTCAAGTCTTCTTAGTAGGGTGCAGTTCTGTTTGTGGAGCTTCGAGTGAGGTGCTGGATACTCTCTGCGTGCCAGCCTATGGTGTTGAAGTATGGCCCAGTAGGTGATAGGGACGGACTCATCCTCCGTGGACGCAGTGCTGGCGTTTAAAAAGCTAGAAGTAGCTCGGTAGTCTTGATCGCAGACCACGGCGTGAGCCACCTCATTCCTCTTCAGCCCTTTGTGCCCAGGAACTCATGCTACGATGGTGTACGGCATTGGAGGGCTGCGGCGCTTCAATAGACAGATTTAGTTTTGCGTCCCCAGCAGTCGTACGAACGTCACCACTCATCCCGAATGGCTGGCTGGCTGCGTCCGTATGGCTTCTGTAGACGCACAACTAAATCTGTCAATTATCTGGAGTGCTTTAGTAGACAGAAGACTTTTGTAGCAGTTCCGCATGGCAGCTTGAGAATACGTAAATACCATAGCTGCATTCAAGCACGTAGAGGTAGCCTGTGTGATGGCAGCATCTTCTGCAGTTTCTGGATTTCGGCATGAACTGGGGCATAATGCGAGCTCTACGTCCTGAGAATCAATGACGCTGAAAGCGTAGGTGTCTCTAATGTGATACATGGCTGCATCTATATATCTGGTATCAGGATTGTGGCAGGCACTCGCGCTGCCTGTTTTTCGTTGTGATGCATGGGGTGCGTATTGCGCGGTATTCGCGCAATGCTCAAAGATACGTAAACATCGGCTTAAACTTCTCCCAACGCAAAAGACCACCGATTTTCAATGCTTAAAACAAAGCCGTAATCGCTAAGTCGCCATGGTAGATATATCACACTTTTCAACGCCATAAAAGGAAAGATCGCTTCCTGTTTCAGTCATATTAGACCCAAGTCAATGCCTGAATATCCCCTCTTTATTACTGCAAAAACAAGTAAAAATGATTTAACATAACGTAACGCAAGAAAATAGTCATAAAACACAAACGTTAGAGTTTTCTGCATTTGAAGAAACGTGAAAACAGGTTATATTGACATCTAAGAAAACATGTCTATGTCATGCCTGGTAAAATAGCGGTGCATCTTTAAACACAGAATATTATGCTTCCCGTTTTGAAGAATTAGCACTGAAGGCTACAATTTTATGGCGTGAAATATATTAGAAAATATATGAGTAATAATTGTTGTAGTAAAGAAACGTTTCACAATATTTTTTGTTTGTCACAAAATAGTCAATTTATCTAGATAGGTGTTTTCAACCACCCGTGCACCTGCTGTTTTCTTAACCTATGCACCTGGTCGCAAAAATTGAGAACTGACACAATGAATATCAGACAATAGTGATTATTTTTCCGCACGACATGCTTCTTCTTTCACGCAAGTAGCGTGATCCAATTGCATGTAATTGTACTTAACATCTTTTGCTAATACTGCGTGTTTGTGCTAACATACAGAGTAGAGAAAAATGTGTAATGACTCACTTCTTCTAAATACAGTATTTTGAAGCGTCTTGAGAGCAACACTTTTCAGAGCAGTAATTGTTTGCCTGAATCGGTAAGCACCTGTAATGTACTATACGTATACCAATATTTAATACAACATTTAAGATCACTCTTTGATTCACTCATATACTTGAACCGTATGTGTATTCGTACTTATGCATTGAGTGTTAAAAGGTAAAATTTTTATCAGAAAACCCTCCATAAACACTGATATATGTGAGTCCTGATGTATGCGAGAATAATAATATATCATTTTGATTTAGAAACGATCTAATAAGAGGTTTCGCGAGCCATTTCATGACCTGACCAGCTTCATTGCTTGAGAAGTCGTTTATTGAGTCGTACCTGACTAGCAATTATGCAGAACGTAAGAAATAGTGGGCCTCACTTCGTGCAATAGTCAGGAACATCCACTTATTTTGGGAACAAAGCATGCTTCGGCATATCTGTAGGCTCTACCAAGATTTATAACTTGAGCGTCCTACATAAAAGATAATATGGCTGTACAGGGTCACCAGTTGGGTTTAAGCTGCTGAGAGTGAAGACAAGGGTATCTAAAACAATGGGTAGCCTAATGCTAAGGTTACCACAGGAGCAATAAACAAAGGCTGATTGTGCGGAAAGAAATTAAAAGCAGACGGCTACTTTCTCTAGACAGTGAGAGATCGCAGTCAAAATTACAGAGAGTAAGAGTCGGGGCACATCTACATGGCCTCTACATAACAACGAATAATGTGACTGTACAGTCAGCCACAATGCAAACAACTTGCGTTCGGGCAGTATAGTAAGGAACATAACCAGAATTCATGAGCACGTGGCAGGGATAGTTCAGCAATTGATATCTCTGCAGCACCTTTACAAAAATGTCTTTTTCTAATTCTTTCAGGCTGCTTTTTTGGGTCGAGGTAAGCTTTAAAAAATTGAAAAAAGGTGGCCAATTATAAAACTTGGTTGAAATAGCTTATGGTGGCTTCTCAAATTTGTTCAAAAAGCCGTTAGAAACCAGAAAAACAATATTGACTCGGCGGCCTCTGCATTAGGAATGAATGCGTTGAACGTATTAAAATTCATTGACGTGTAAGCAACCCATGAAGCATTGCGAATGTTGTAACACTCACGACTCTTTTTTGTTAGCATTCAAACATCGATGTCGAAGAAGCTGCTGATTGGCGGTTATAGTTTACTTGTCCTCATTTCATCACTGAATTCAGGTAAGTGAACCTCCTTCCTAAGCTGGGCGCGAAAAGCTGGAATTTATTTAATGTTTCCAGTAATATTTCTTTCTGGGATGTTTATGACAGCCAGAGTACGCTTTTACTAGTATTTGGGGGCTTGCGGTTATTTTCTCATTAACAAGCTCAAATTCAAATCAGTTGTTCCTTTGCTGTTAAACAAAATATGAAAAACCCATTTCAAACGCATAACTTATGCACTTTAAGGGTCATTCAGAGCGAAAAAAATGGCAGCATATCCACGGGGTGAATAATGAAAAGTGGGGCGAAGCAACCATCCGTCCAATCGTTCTTGCTTTGGTCCGTCAATGCGTCCTTCTGTGTGACCGTCCGCGCGTCCATCCACCTGTCCGTGCGTGCGTCTTTTCGTGCGTCCGCACGTCCATGCGTGCGTCCGTTCCTGCGTTCATCTATGCATCTGCCCCTGCGTGCGCCAAAGCGGCCATCCGTCCATGCAGCCATCCTTGCGTCCGTCCATGCGTCTGTTCGTGCGTCCGTTCGTCCATCTAGTCAACACTCCCAGTACCACCATCTTGCATCGTTACATCATATATTCCACATATAGAAGCACCGCCCTCCAGGGGACATTCCAAAGACTAAACCAGAGGTGGTACACTGTCTGACAGCTTGCGCTTCGTGCTTACTTCCCACCTTTATTCACCTCGAGTTCATGGTATATACTAGTTCACTGTATTCATGGCACTGCGACCCAACGCTCGCTCAACCTTTCTAAAACTAAGAAGGTTACACCCAGTGAGTATAACGTAGCAACCCTTTCTTGTCAGATAGCGCTCAATGTGCATGCCAATGCCTGTTAATGGGAAATGACAGCATGGAGAATCCGGCTTTTAGTTAACGCGCACGCAGCGAATTTTAAATGCGAAGCAATTTTTAGCGAACTTCGGCAACTTTGAGCGTATCCATCTATCTATTTATCTATCTATCTATCTATCTATCTATCTATCTATCTATCTATCTATCTATATATCTATCTATATATCTATCTATCTATCTAGCCGCCAACAACTTTTAGCTCTTCTGGCCGTTTCGATATTGGTATCGGTACCAAACTTGGTAAGGCACAATAACATGACTGTATGAAGCCCATATTCGACTAGTCAAAACATGAAAATCATGACATGTGTGCCATGAATGTAATGATTCATGGCACACATGTTATTTCATGGTTCTGCAGCTTTTGCGGTGGGTTCGTTCACAATGCATTTTGCAAAACTGCTATGGTATGACATGATTGCACAAGTGACAGACCCTAACATGAAAATCATGAAATGCGTGTCATGTAACAACATGACTACGGGCCACGCTCATGATGTGCTCGCGGCCGTTTGGCTAGCTTCACATGTACAAACTCGGTATTACGCGACACGAATGGGTGACAAAGGAATGTGAATGGTGAAAACATGATAATCATGAGATTCATGTCTTGTAAGAACATGACTACATGCCACAGTCAAGGAGCCAATAAATTTCGACGTGAGGTGGTGTGCGTGCTCGCCGGTGTTCAATTCGTCACGTCACGCCGGCGTTGCGACACCGGCGTTGCGACGCCAGGCGCCGGTTTTGCCATGTAGTCACAGGCATGTGCCACGCTGCGTTACTTTAACGCATGGGCCTTTCAGCAGGTCCGGCGTCCCTCCGTCACGAATAGAGGGAGAAGGAGTGTTGTCTGGGTAACGCATCGGTGCGACTTTCGCGCTGGTTGCGGTCGGGCCACGCCGACGCACACTGGTCGCGCCGTTCGCGCCTGGCGTCAGATTATGGAGTTATCCCGTTGTGCTAACGTAGCATCGCTGTGTCCAGCATGCGCGCGCGTCAACGCTACATTGGAGCATATTGGGCCATTCATGATGCGCTTGCAGCCGTTTTGCTAGCTTCACATATACCAAATTTGGTGTTACGTGACGTCAATGAATGACAAAGTATATGGCTGGTGCAAACATGATAAACCTGACACGCGTGTCATGTAAAAACATTACAAAATACTGCGCTAATAGCGTGTTCACGACCATTTCGCTTGCTCCACATATATCAAATTTCATGTCACGTAACGTGAATAGATGACGAATGGAAACGACACATTCAAACTTGATAACCATGACACGGAAGTCATGTATGGCACCGTTTACCACTATGTCATAAGGTTTTTCTGATTTGAAAGTGACATATCAACCTTTCTTCTTCGTGCTTTGCATATCATTAATTTCCACTGTACGTGGGATCAGCATTTTTTTTTTCATGGTTCAACAACGCACAGGGAAAATCTCCCATCGGCACCATCTGGCTGGTCAAAGCGTCAGACATGTTAATAACTACGACAAGGGACGAACGGGTGCCGCTTTAAGGAGCTTCGCCCCTAAAAAATTGGGAGATCCCACGTATTGCGGAAATCGATTGTATTCAAAGCACGAATAAGGAAGGTTCATAAATCACTTTAAAGGACCCGTAAACCACCCACAGAAATGTAGATGTGGCGTTGTAGTTGTGTACGAGTCTTCAGGGAACGCTAGTGGAATTCCACGCGTTTCCTCGTTTTGCTATTTCCTTCGCTAGGCTGCGTTCGTCGGCTCACTTGACCACCTTTCCTAGTGCCCTGCGTCAGCATTCGAAGTGGAAACACAGCAGTCGCGTGCATGTGCTAGCAGAATACAGGCGTTCTTTCGCCCAATGACAGCGTCTCTGGTACGCAGCGTTGTTTGCATTCTACGCAACGTCAGTTGAGGTCATGCCACATGTTTTAGACACAGGAAAGGCACGAAGAGCAGCGTGCGGGCGTTCGTTAGTTGTTTAAGGGCCGTTTAACAAGAGCACAGCGTTACAAGGTGGACCTAAATTAAGCCGTACATGACATGACATCTACACACATTATCATGTTTGCAGTGTCATTTACTCCCGTTGTCTGTTCACGTCACGCAATAATGAATTTCGTATATGTGCAGCTGGTGAAACGACCACGAGCACGCTATGAGCTTAAAATGTAGTCATGTTTTACATGACACGCATATTATGATTATCATGTTTAGACATGTCATTGACCTTCGTCGTCTGTTCACGTCAAGCAATACAAGGTATATGTGAAGCAAGCGAAAGGGCCGCGAGTGCATCATGAGTATGGTATGTTGTCTTGATCTTATATGCCACTCGTGTCATAATTATCGGGTTTGCACCAGTCATGTACCTTCGTCATCCATTCATGTCCTCTAATATCGTATTTGGTATAAGTGAAGCGAGTGAGACGACCGTGAGCGCACCATGAGCGTGGCGTGTAGTCATGACTAGTCATAACATAAAAATCAAGACATGCATGTCATGATATCCACGTTAGGGTCTGAGACTTATGTTTGCTAAGCAGTCATGTCATACCATACCAGTTTTGCAGAACGTAATGTGAACAAAACTCCCGCAAGGCCAGAAATACAATGAAATGTAAATTGTGACATTCATGACAAAAACTTTATGCCTAATCGATTACGCTCGTCGTACAGTCATGTTATGCCATGCCAAATTCGGTATCGATACTACTATCAAGGTGGCCAGGAGAGCTCAGTCATAGGTGGATGGATAGATAGATAGATAGATAGATAGATAGATAGATAGATAGATAGATAGATAGATAGATAGATAGATAGATAGATAGATAGATAGATAGATAGATAGATAGATACGCTCTAAGTCGCCGAAGTTCGCTAAGAAATGCTTCGCATTTATAAAATCACAGCATACCCACGGAATGAAAGAATGAGTGGGGTGAAGCTTCGAAGGGTTTTATCGGCAAACCGTGAGTGATCTGCTGGCCGCGTGCGTGCGTCCCTCTGTCCATCCGACTGTCTGTCTTTCTGTCCGTCTGTCCGTCGGTATATATGCCATTCATTCATTCGTGTGTCCATCCGCCTGTCTGTTGGTCCGTCCGTTCGTCTAGTAAACACTCAGAGTACTGCCATCTCGCAACTTTTCATCATATCTTCATCATATACAAGTACCTTCATCAAGTGGACATTCCAAGAACTAAAATGAGAGGTAGCTACTACATACAGGAGACGCACTACCAACGCCTTAATAGGCTTGACCCCTAAAACAATTCCTACCGTAACCCAATCATTACTTTCAAAACATTCCCTTTCAACTTTCCACAGTTGTGATACTGCTTTTCAAAGTACATTCGCAATGCACCAAATTTGCTGCCCGCTGAATGAGATACATAGTTTTATACATGTATTCGTTGCACATGGCATCAAAGAACAAAAACAGGAGCCAAATACATATGGTAGGATGTCATACCTCTCTGGGTATCATCAAAGTCTGTATAGTGCAGTTCTATGTGGCAATTAAGCACATAGTTATGCCACTAAAGGAATATTGACAAAAACTCTAGATATTTTTCTAATGTTGCTTTAAATAAAAGCACGAGTGTCAAAAACATTAAAAGAGAGTGTGTTGGTGCTTAGGGAGGCATTATTATATATTTGAACCGTTATCATAAAGTAAACATATTAGTCTTGGTAATCACGAGGGTGGTTCTACAGTGACGTGTCAAGAGGGGTCAGACGTCACCGGAAAGCGGCAAGTCGCGACATATAGTAGCAACAGTTGCCCGTTTGCTGTCAGTCTCACGTGGTTTACGTATCGATGGGTGAACTGCCAGCCAGTAACTCTTGCGGCAGTTTCTGTGATTTAAGCGGCGTACAAGACGCAGATTTTGCAATCTCGGGGAACTGTGTCGACTTGTCGTCATAATATCTATTGTGGCGAGGCTCAAAATGATGTGCGATGAACTTTAAAATCAATGTAAAATATTTTGTACAGTTTAGGTGCGCCTGAGCGTCAATACTGCCTACCGTAGGACCGGTAGATGTACCTCTAGGGGGACTTCAAGATTGTGTCAGCACTCTTTTAAAGAAGCGATGCTCGAACCACTCTGATCGACAGAGTAAAGCCAAATATATCAGCTTAGGTTAAGATTTACGCCGGCATAAATTTTTCATATTAATCTCAGCTAATAATGCTTGGGTGGACATTCGGATCTATATAGAAAATTGGTTTAGTGGTCTTTGGGCTGCAGAAATGAAAAACTTCAAAATAAGGACACGATCAAAAACCCAGTAGCGCAGAACAGCTGGTATCTTTTCGTATCTTTTAGTTCTTGAGCAATAGTAGCTTTAAATGATATATATATACGAACTTGGAGCATGCTGCACTCAATCGAAAAAGAGGAGGAAGCAGAGTGGTGATTGGAGCACGCGGACTTGGTCGGGGCAGTTCGCCTTTAGAACTGGCACTCAAGGGACGTCTCTCCTTCCCGTCCGGGAAACGAGTCATTTCGCTACATTCTTGGTGCCGAAACTCGAGAATGAAACAAAGACCTTGGTCCGCTTTCTAGCATATCGCGTTGCTGAGATACAGTTCCCCAATCTATTACAATAGTTTTGTTGTAGCAGCAAGGACAAGCCCACTGACATTGTTACTCTTAGAGCACCGCTTATTAGTCTTATCGAATCTAATATGTGGTGGCACGGCCCAACTGGCTCTCTAACCAGGGGAAACAATTTGAAGGTGCGAGAAATTCCAAGGATTGCACCACAACGACAGAGATTTTATTGGAGGAATCAAGCGATTTTCAAAGCCTGTCTATGACAATTATGTCTGTTTGTCCGTCAATGCATCTCACGTGTAGAAGACCACAGCTCTATTACGAAGCTGGTACGAGTCACCGCATGGATCAAGCTCTTCGTCCGTAGTGCTTCGCGACACTTCCCATGAGTATCCGGACCCATCACAGCGGAACAGTTATTACAAGCTGAGCATTAATACCAACAGACCATTCAAGAACAATCCTTTCCCAACAAAGTTCTTGCGCTGCGCAAGGGTCAGCTATTACCCTCAACATCTCGTGTTCTTCGCCTTTGTTCGTTTATAGATAATGACGACCTTTTTCGCGTCGGTGTATTCCTGGACCAGCTTTGTGCTAATCACGACATAAGTCAACCCAGTCTCTTGGCAGACAATGAGCTCACCAGCCTTATCGTGTCAGCGGCACACGTGCCCACTATCCACGGAGGTGTTGAAGCAACACTAACGGAGCTTCGAGAGCGCTTTTGGCTGCTGAAGGGTCGTCAGAGAGTAAAAAAGATATTTTCGACATGCAGGATTTGTAAATGATGAAAAGCAGCAGCAGTATCTGCACCAACAGTACCTTTACCTCACAAGAGAACTAGTGAAGCAAGGCCATTTACCATTGTCGGGCTTGATTACTGTGGGCTCTTATACGTTAAACTAGTAGGTGGTTCATCAAAGTCCTACTTCTTTCTTTCTTCATGTGCAGTAACATGGACGATATAACTAGAACTAATCTCAGACATGACTGCCGTAGCAACATTGCTCGCCTTCCACCATTTTATCGCCCGGCGCGGAGTTACTTCAACGGTAAACTCCGACAACACTCAAACCTTTCACAGCTGCACTAAAGCATTTGCATCTGCACTACCAGCGCTTCGGGAGTACGCGGCCGAGCTACAGATACAGTGGAAGTTTATCGTAGACAGAGCTTCGTGGTGAGGCGTATGGTGGGAGCGTCTTGTTCGCTCAACAAAAAAAGCTCCTTGAAACGCTCATTAGAACGCAGCAGCCTCGGTGCGGAAGTTCTCACAACTGTGCTGCGCGAGATTGAAGCGGTAATCAATAGCGGACCACTTATGTATCTCGAGAGTGAAACGGATCGACCCCAGCCATGAACTCCATCCCATAGCTTGTCAGGAAAACTCAGCATTTCCCTGCCACAACAAATTCACTTCTCGGAGCTTCCGACTACAGTTGACTTGAACCGCAAGGCTCTTCATCAGCGACGTATCATAGATTAACTTAGGAAAAGATGGAAACGAGCCTACCTGCTACTACTGGATTGAGCTCATAACAGCCCAAGGCCTTCATCAACCAAACTACAGATCGGTGCTGTAGTGTTAGTGTTAGAAGACAACACGCTTGCAACATACTGTAAGCTAAGCCGAGTGATCACCTTATTGCCAGGAAGAGACAGCATAGTGCGCTCGTGCTCAGTGCGTCTAGCCAATCGTTCAATAGTGAATTTCTTGGTGCAAAAATTCTGCACTCTCAAAGCATCAGACTAATCTTGGCCCACCCCAGAGGACGTTGCAGAATGCACCAGAAGGGAGCATCAAAGAAAGTTCGTGACAAAGGGTGAAGACGACGAAGTAGATATAGGCACGCTCTAGAGAGGGATAGCTTTGGCTTCATGCTGAATAAACGGGTCTTCACCGTCTAACGTCTGCAGACCGGTTATTTGCTACATATATAATTAGAGATTATTCCAGAGATGATAGCCACGTTCTTCGCCTGTCTTGCTGAAAAGATGGTGATTTCGGGATGGAGTACTCCAGTTCTTTTAAGAGCTTTCAGACTGTAAAGTGCTACGATGGTTAAGATTTTGTTCGCTGTAGGGCATAGGGGAAATATTTTGCGATTTTTCTCATTTTAAGACTATAGTACTATGGTGACCTTATCTGTTGTGTGGTCAGTAAGTCCATAAATACTTACGTCTCGGATTAAATTTTTTGTTTGTGATCTTCTCAAGCCCTCACTGTAAGAAAAATACGTACTAAAATATCTTTAATGAAAATAAGAAATTCCAGGGTAGAGAGGGCTCGTGGCTTCCAAAACCATGAAAAGCACTTTAGTGCTGCACATTGTGCAAGTCCGAGTGCTCTTTTACTCTGTCCAAGAGGGGGCGGTAACGCCATGCTCAAGCCGCGGTACAAACACAGCGCCTTTGCAATATGTCGTGCTGGGTCATAAGAGGTCATTTACACAGAATGTTCTCTAAGCCTCCATGAGAGTAACATAAAGTGGAAATAAAGCAGTCCGACTGTTTCATCTTGTACCTAAATTTGTTATTAGAACCCGTGATGCGATACCTTCTTTTCCTAAATTCCTTGTTTCAAGTGTCTACTTTTGAAGTTTAAGCTGACTGACTCAGTGTCACGTGTAATGATAAATAAATTTTCCTATGGTAAACTTTTTCATAACTACTTATAAACTTAACAAGATATATTTCCACATAATTTGGCAGTTAAATTTGTTTACAAGCTATGTGTTTGATGAGTTTAATATAATGAACACTTATGATTATGTGAACTGGCTACACATGAAAGCTGTTACTTTTCAATTCGTTAAATAAATGTTGTAGTGAAATAGATAGAGCGTTAATTATGTCACAAAACTTCGATATGATTATGGGGGGCGCTGTTGTGAGGAGAACGAACGCGGTGATGATCTGGTGTTGTTTAACATGCACTGCTTTTCTACCGTACACGGGCTTCTATGACTCCGCTTCTAAAATACGACCTTCGCAGCGGTGATCAAACTCAAGGCTTTTCCGAGCACCGTAACTACAGATTCACGATAATGAACTACCATAGTGAAAAACGCTTTAGTTTCATATAAAAGCCGTGTACCTTGCGTAAGTATTATTTGGTTAGTTTTTATTTTTTCAATTATTTCTGACGCTGCGCCCCTCGGCAACTTTCTTCAATCTAACGCTGGCTTTAGCGAAGGCGTGAAAATTTTCATTGGAGCATGTAAAACGCCGACATGTCTAACCGAATGTCAGATTCTAAACGGTCGACGATAGTGTGGGCACCTATGCACAAGTGCATTACAACTAGTGATTTCATTCTTTTTTTTTTGCGACGCAAGTTCATCCAATGAATGGTACCGTATTCATCTGTCTGAATGTAGTCTTAGCTGTTAGAACCACACAAAAATATGTCTGCCGTAATTCGTCAATTTCATTCAGTGATTCTTTCTATTCACAGTTGGCTCACTTTGCACTGGTATGCGATGCCCACAGCGATACAAACTGAGCTGCATGCTTCAATGTGGCATACAGACAAGGCGCTGCGGTGAGTACCACATCGAACTGCGTGCTATTATCTCTACAGAATATTTTTTTGAAAAGAGGCAACAAACATCCAGAGACAAGCAGCAAGCCAAACCACTGTAATTGTGTGACAGTTACTAATCCCAAAGCATGCAAACAAGATGTACTCTGGTAAAATGGTCTGGTCTGGTGGTTCTTGATATCTTCTTGTTTTCCGATAAGAAGTAGTCATAACGTGAATGAACTTCAATTAATATTTAGTTCAGAGCTTTTCTTCACCACGTTATGTGTAGTGCGAACAAAAATGCTGTGGTTAAAGTGAGTATATTCGAACGCCCCCAAGCACGTACGGTGGATTGCAAGTCCACACGAAAACTAATCTCATTATTACTAAGTTTGTTTATTCAAACACCCAGGTTCACGCTATGTTCTCCGATATGTAAAACTAACTAAATTTTCTGAGCAAATGCTTATATTGATATTTGATAGAAAATTACGAATATGAATGTTATGACTAGAGAATTCAGAATTGGCTTTCTAGATATCATGTCCTCGCAACAAAAAGTTTTATTAATAATAAGTGTTATTCGGTCATGAATGAGACGCAGAGCTTTCTGTTCTTTCTTTATCCAAACGATGACATGGTGTTTCTATTTGAAATATTTACTGAAGAGCCAAACGTGAAATATCGCACGATGTTTGGAAGCTTCTATTCTGAGTGAGAGCAACAATAAATAACTGGTAGTAGGGACACGCTCTGGTGACCCTGATGTTTATTCTGATCAGACAAGCTGCACAAAACATCCAAAAGAGTTTAGCATGTGAATAGCAGAAACAGGATGACAAGGGACTACCAAGTTCAGTAAATTAAGTGAAAGACTTTTACGATGCGTAGTTGTTGGATATTATATGTGTCATTGGCTGATTTGTCTATTTAAAGCTGATGCACGTGCAGTTTTCCGGCATGAGGGAGTTAGCGGGGCTCATTTTAGCTCATTTTAGTGGGGGTTCATTTTAGTATTAACTTAAATAGTAAAGGCTGACTTCTACTTACATAGAAAGCTACAGTCGCCAAGAGCCACTGTACAATTCCTATTTCTGGGCGTTCCACTTGCAAGAATAAATGAAAACCGCATACAACTTCCATCCTGGTCATTTAACCATATGGTGTAGTAGCGCAATTTTCACGGGGACAAAGAGGACAAGAACACACGACACTCGCTACACTCGCAACTAATTTTATTTCAGAAGCAGCACATCATATATAACCCATAACCCTAGCGACACAGAAAAGAACTACAAACATTGAATCATTGCCAACAGAAGCTTTTGCGCAGACTCAAGCGATAGTACACGGCAGTTACGCTTACACTTTAAGATGACATAACTAAAAACAGCCCTGGGTAACATCAAATAAAAAAAAAATTTGCGGGAATTCACACGTGTTTGAAACAACATTTTGAAACGACAAAAAGGAGAGTATGACACATGCAAACACTGACCTCAATTAAGTCCTTCGAGGTAGCTGGCTTCTCGGTCACTTAACGAAACCGATGACTGACTAATGCATCCTTCTTTTCTTTTTTTTTTAATGTGGAAGGCTTCGACAATTTCTCTGGTTAGTTGGTTTCCATGACGGAAGACTACGGTCGTGTCACTGAACAGTGGTGAGCAGCCACACTGGGAACAGTGTCTCTTTATGTGAGAATGAATGTCAGTTCTTAATGATCGCTTGTGTTCTAAAAGTCGGGTGTTCAAACATCGACCCGTCTGGCCGATGTATACCTTTCCACACGTTAGCGGCAAGCAATACACGACTAATAGGCTACACTTAACAAACTTTGTTGTGTGATTTACCGTACAACTACCAGCATTAGTGTTTACTGCTATGGAAACTTTACGGTCTAGTTTGGAACATATTTTACTAAGCTTGTTGGGTGCCGAAAAAACTAGTTCTAGGCCATAGCGATTACCTACGTTTTTTAAGTTATGGGCAATCTTGTGCGCATATGGAACTGACACTATGTTCTTCCTGTTTTCATTACTTGTCATTTTTTTATGAAAGTTGTTGCGTACGTGACTAATCAGCTTGTTAGCCGATCTACACAACACGTGTTTTTCGTACCCAGCATTTTTTAGCCTGATAATTTGTTGGTTAAAGCTTTCGCTAATCTTTTCTGGACATGACTTTGTTAAGGCTGCTCTCAAACATGAAAAGGCTATGACACTCTTTACAACTTTAGAATGTGCCGATCGGTAGGTAAGCAAGGGTTTTTCCGTTCGCGGATTGTATGACCAGCATACATGTTCTGCTGTGGCATCTAACTCAATATCCAAAAACTGCAGTTTGTGATTGACTGGTAATTCATGAGTAAATTCAAGCCCTCTACTATTTTTCTTGAAGACTTTCAAAACTTCTGCGACCTTTTTATCCCGACCATCCGATTCAATAAAAACCAAAAAGTCATCTACAAACTGAAACACTTTGAGTGCAAGCCCTTTAAGGTTTAAATCTATTGCCTTGTTCATTTTTGCTAAATAAATTGTGCTTAAAACCGGGGCTACTTTCGAGCCTATTGTGATACCGGATTTTTGTCGGTACATAGCCTTGTTCCACATTACAAATGTCGACCTAAGGTAAAAGGTTAACAATTCAAGAAAGGCATCCACCGATACACCACACTTATTCACAAACTCTAACTCATCGTTTTCTTCTGTTATACATTGCTTTACACTTGACAATAGCGGACCATGCGGGATGTTGTAATACATATCTTGTATGTCTACGCTGAAGAAATAGCACTTTCCTGGGTTATGTGCGCTTAAATACGAAACTAACGCCTCAGAGTTTGGTAGACTGAAAGGATCCGATACATTCAATGTCTTAAGGTGACACTGAAGATACGAAGACAAGTGTCACCTTAAGACATTGAATGTATCGGATCCTTTCAGTCTACCAAACTCTGAGGCGTTAGTTTCGTATTTAAGCGCACATAACCCAGGAAAGTGCTATTTCTTCAGCGTAGACATACAAGATATGTATTACAACATCCCGCATGGTCCGCTATTGTCAAGTGTAAAGCAATGTATAACCGAAGAAAACGATGAGTTAGAGTTTGTGAATAAGTGTGGTGTATCGGTGGATGCCTTTCTTGAATTGTTAACCTTTTACCTTAGGTCGACATTTGTAATGTGGAACAAGGCTATGTACCGACAAAAATCCGGTATCACAATAGGCTCGAAAGTAGCCCCGGTTTTAAGCACAATTTATTTAGCAGAAATGGACAAGGCAATAGATTTAAACCTTAAAGGGCTTGCTCTCAAAGTGTTTCGGTTTGTAGATGACTTTTTGTTTTTTATTGAATCGGATGGTCGGGATAAAAAGGTCGCAGAAGTTTTGAAAGTCTTCAAGAAAAATAGTAGAGGGCTTGAATTTACTCATGAATTACCAGTCAATCACAAACTGCAGTTTTTGGATATTGAGTTAGATGCCACAGCAGAACATGTATGCTGGTCATACAATCCGCGAACGGAAAAACCCTTACTTAGCTACCGATCGGCACATTCTAAAGTTGTAAAGAGTGGCATAGCCTTTTCATGTTTGAGAGCAGCCTTAACAAAGTCATGTCCAGAAAAGATTAGCGAAAGCTTTAACCAACAAATTATCAGGCTAAAAAATGCTGGGTACGAAAAACACGTGTTGTGTAGATCGGCTAACAAGCTGATTAGTCACGTACGCAACAACTTTCATAAAAAAATGACAAGTAATGAAAACAGGAAGAACATAGTGTCAGTTCCATATGCGCACAAGATTGCCCATAACTTAAAAAACGTAGGTAATCGCTATGGCCTAGAACTAGTTTTTTCGGCACCCAACAAGCTTAGTAAAATATGTTCCAAACTAGACCGTAAAGTTTCCATAGCAGTAAACACTAATGCTGGTAGTTGTACGGTAAATCACACAACAAAGTTTGTTGAGTGTAGCCTATCAGTCGTGTATTGCTTGCCGCTAACGTGTGGAAAGGTATACATCGGCCGGACGGGTCGATGTTTGAACACCCGACTTTTAGAACACAAGCGATCATTAAGAACTGACATTCATTGTCACATAAAGAGACACTGTTCCCAGTGTGGCTGCTCACCACTGTTCAGTGACACGACCGTAGTCTTCCGTCATGGAAACCAACTAACCAGAGAAATTGTCGAAGCCTTCCACATTAAAAAAAAAGAAAAGAAGGATGCATTAGTCAGTCATCGGTTTCGTTAAGTGACCGAGAAGCCAGCTACCTCGAAGGACTTAATTGAGATCAGTTTTTGCATGTGTCATACTCTCCTTTTTGTCGTTTCAAAATGTTGTTTCAAACACGTGTGAATTCCCGCAATTTTTTTTATTTGATGTTACCCAGGGCTGTTTTTAGTTATGTCATCTTAAAGTGTAAGCGTAACTGCCGTGTACTATCGCTTGAGTCTGCGCAAAAGCTTCTGTTGGCAATGATTCAATGTTTGTAGTTCTTTTCTGTGTCGCTAGGGTTATGGGTTATATATGATGTGCTGCTTCTGAAATAAAATTAGTTGCGAGTGTAGCGAGTGTCGTGTGTTCTTGTCCTCTTTGTCCCCGTGAAAATTGCGCTACTACACCATATGGTTAAATGATGTCTAATCAACTAGCCCAGCTCTCAACCCTACTGAATTCCATCCTGGTGCAGATGAATTTTCACCCATGAGACCGGTCTAGTCGGTAGATTGCTCGGCTGGTTTCCCGCAGGACGTCGGTTTCAATCCTTGTCGTAGCAGCCGCCTTTTCCATTCAGGCGAAAATATTTCAGGTCCGTGTACTGAAGTAGTAGTTGTACAAAACTTTATTATGTACATATTCCAGAAAGGCTTCAACTCCAGTGCCCCGAGGAATATACAGGGTGAAGAGCAAAGTCTGTCCGGCAGGGTGGTGCCCTATTCCAGGGCCCCACTGGCGCGAGTCATCCATTCGGCTCTGTGGATCAGTCGCAGCTGATCCATTAGGGCTGGGCTAGACAGCAGTGCCTCCCATTCCTCCCACGTGCCAGTGGTGTCATGTTCTTCTTCGTGCTCTAGTCAGTGCATGTTAAAGAATCCCACGTGGGTGTATTTCTTGGCATATTCCACTTTGCTGTGTCTCACATCACGTCACAGGTTTGGACGTTGAGCCTCTAGAAATATTGGAACCGACAAATGTTTAGGTATTGACAACTGAGTGAAGTTACACTACCGGACATCCATTGCGGATGGACGATCCGACGTTGGAAAAGAGCACGCAGAACAAACAATCTTGCACAAGTATGTATTCAAATTTAAACCACTCCACCGCCTGTGCATCTTCACACTCTGTTTGTATTTGTGCATCAAGAAAGCAGGTCTTCGATATTGCTTGTTATATTTCCTCCAATGGCAAACTCTATCAAATACAAAGCATTTCTCAGCATACTGTAATCCCTTGAAATGTTTCTATCTATCTATCTATCTATCTATCTATCTATCTATATATCTATCTATCTATCTATTTATCTGTCTGTCTGTCTGTCTGTCTATCTATCTATCTATCTATCTGTCTGTCTGCCTGTCTGTCTGTCTGTCTGTCTGTCTACATTTGACGGCTCTCAAGATTTCCTGCTTAACCCATTGAAGGTTCGCATTATTTTCGACTCGGTGAAAAAAAAACTGCTGTGTTACGTTGAAACAAACTACAACACAATCGTATGAAAACGATTTCATCAAAATTAAAAAAAATATCTTTAAAAAGTGGAACGTATATGTAGCCTATCTGATAAGGGTGTTTCTAACAAGTGGTAAAACACAGTCCCACTATCTCAAGAAGGCAATATGTTGCGATTGCCTAAACGGGTATTTTTGGGATGAAATAGCTGAAACATGCTGCACAAATCATTATTCCTCACTCTGTGCAGAGGAAAGTTCGTATGATTATGGGGACCTAATTTCAAAAGAAGAAAGGCACCTGCAGCTGCACTTTTAGCGAGCCTTCGTGGCACTCTGATTTGTTCTTGCAAAGCTTACTTCCTTGCAAGCATCAGCCTTTTAATATTTTTTTCTGGTCATTTGGCTGTGCTTGCTTTTCCTACCGGAATTATCGAATACAGATGTTGTCCCTGAGACTGTGGTTACTATTCAAGAGGTATATAATATCAAGAGAATTGTTTTCACTCATCAATATTTGCAATTGCGCGGAAGGACAAGCACCTCAATTTTGTCAGGGATTTTCCTGGTGCACTTATCAGTCGAGGTAATAGGCAAATTCACAAAATAACGTGATGAGTGGAAGCTAAAATCACCCTTCTAAAAACTAGAAAACCATAAAATTATCCGGCGTTTTGTTTGATATGTTCTAGCTACTTCAAAAAGGGGGAAAATTCAGAGGCTATAGAGAAAAATCGACGAAGTTCAACGTCCTTGTAACACTACATCCACCCTATGGAACTGTGGTAAATTAATTTGCCTCCAGATTATGAAAACTTAGCTAAGATATGAGGACCTAACCTTGCGGTAATTGCAATGACTGATGTGCGGGAAAGTTTGTCCGGCTGGTGGAAAAGTAGGACTTATGTGTCTATGTCGCACAAAGGGATAATTTAGGCGATAACGAAATTGGTATGCTTGAGTAAGAGAAATTAGTCATGAATTATATATTTAATGACAAAACTGGTAATGGTATAGCCCGTTTACATAAATTATAAAGTATAATAGTCCTATCGCGGACACCTGAGGGACTCTGAATTGAACGAAAGCTGTAGTAGAATGACTACCTACAATGCCACTTAACTGGAATAGATGTGCTAGGAAGCATCTGATCCAAGACAGGGTTAAAGGGTAAAAGTTAAGACAGCAGAGCTTCTTTGTTAGCCGTTGAAGGTTGACGCGATATAAGGCTTTCGAGAAATCAATCTATATGGCGTCAGTTTAAATCAGGGAATCTAAGTATAGTAGAAGGCAATAATGGGTCCCTGAGGGACAACTCAGTGTTCCATTCTTGACCCACTTCTTCTTTGGCGTTTATTAATGACACTTCTGATACAATTAGGTGTCGTATTAGAATGTTTGCTGACGATTGTGTGTTGTATACAGAACTGACTGACCGAACGAATTCCACACAGCTTCAGGATGACTTTAATCACGTGGAGGTATGGTGTAAAAATAATGATATGGTACTAAATACTAATAAATGCGGTCTCGTCAGTTTCACCATAAGGGTCAATAGGTTTACAAATCAGTACATCTTAATCAATGAAGGCATTAGGAAAGAACACAAATACAAGTACTTGGGTGTCACACTTTCTGAGTATGGGGGATGGTCGGAACACATTGCCAGTGTTCTCAGAAGAGCTGGAAAAGCCCTAGACCTTTTACATTAAAAATCTTAAACATGTAACCAAGGGTAATAAACAGGCCGCATATTACGCCTATGTCAGACCAATACTAGAATACGCCTGTCCTGTGTGGGATCCGTTTCACAAAGTACACATTCATGCACTAGAGCGCATTTAGTCAATAGCAGCAAGATTTGTTCTGGGAAAATACAACCGAACTGAAAGCTCTCAGTGTACGAAAAGAGAACCTAATTGGCAATACTTACACGATCGAATACGTAATCTAAAATTAAAACCATTTTATTCAATCTATAACAAGAAAACAGGCATTAATTCTTCAGAATATTTAAAACAAGCGCATTATCATTGCTCTCGTCATGATCACAAATTTAAAGTACGGTCATACAACCCCAGAACGGATCTTTTTGAGTATTCTTTTTTTCGGCAAGCCATTGATGAATGGAATATGTTACCAGCTGATTTAGCTAGCCGCAAGACTGCGGATTCATTCATTCTATGAAGCATGGTGTGCCGCGCAATAATGCCTAAAATGGCGCTGCGGGTAATCTTGAAAATAAATAAAACAATAAAATAAATAAGTAGGTTCAAAGAGCTGAGTTTCGAAGGACAGACTTAGTCGGAGCCCTCTTGATATATGAAAAAAAAAGCACTTATCACCTAGGTGGAGTGAAATATGCAAAAAAATAATGAGCTCGAGAATTTCGCGGCCAATGTGTCTGATCTTCCGCGGTAACCTAAAAAAATATAGATCCTGACAAGTCAAGCATAGAGTATTTATTACTCTGAATATACGACAAGTTTACAATAAGAAAAGCAAAGCGATGATCGAAGTACTCTTTCTGAATTTGACAATTTACAGTGATAAGTGACAGTTGCTTCGTCTTGAGAACACAAAGCCCCACATAAATCACTTATCATTACTGTGTGTGCGTGTGGAGTTACTGGGACTTTAAAGTAACACCTATGGAGAAGTACTAAATCACATCACGGCATACTTTACAGTTCTCAACAAAGGGCAAAGCAAAATGTTTGATGTTTCCTCTGCAGTTCCTAGAGGGGAACACTGCCGGGATGCATGGAGACTGTTGTGTCCTAAGCCTTTCTATAAGCTGTCTTGCATTAGAACTCGAGCACCTACTACATGCGACTGTAAGTGCAGTAAGTAAATTATTCACGCAGTCCGATTAAATACTTTAAACGAATCTCTCATTTTGTTGTCAATTTTATTATGAAATATTCTCACCACTCTTTCTCTTGTTCGAACCTTTCATCGAGAAACTGCGCAGGCCGAAATTTTCAAATGAACACTGTGGTATCAAGCCCCAGAAACCTTTTCTTGTTATCGCAAACACCTGTGCATTGTTTCTTCTATGTTGTGTGCATTGGAATTGGACAAAAGGGGAAATTTTCAGAAACGAGAACACCTGTATTTTGCAAAAAATATGATACACTGATGAAGACAAGTTGTATTACCACAGCTATGTGAGCCTAAAATTTTGGTAAAATGTATACATCCTATAGATCGATTTGATATGTGGCAGTTTTTATTATATATAGGTGGTGTCACAGAACGAGCGCTAAAAATGGGCGCGCCGCCAAATTCTTGCGGTAACGCGCGGAAAAGACACCGGGAGGTCAAAAGAAAAAAAAGAAAACAAACATCCAAGGCTCCCCGGGCGCGCGCTCTCCCCTTGGAAGCGTGGCTTCGCCGACGAACCTCCTCACCCCACAACGGCGGCCGAGATAGGCCGCGAAAGTTCTAGAACGAAAGGAACGTGGTCATACCGAGTTGAGTCATCGGCGACGGAGGGCATTCCAACCGTCTCGCCCTCTTCCCAGCCTTCGCTGCGTATCGCGCCGACGAAATGACGAGAACCTTCTGGAATGTCGCGCGCAAGATATTTAACCGAGCAGCCGAGATGAGAGATCAGGAGATGACGGAAATTACCGCCAGAGCGCGTGGGGATTCCGCCGTGTAGTCGGCGAAGGTTTTGTCCGTAGAGACAAAGCGGGAGAAGAAGATGATTTCCACCTGAGGGGTGACGACTTGAGCTACGGGCAAGAGTGTGTGTTTACCACTATCGAGCGAAGACGCGTGGCAACAGCTGCGTGTGTGAAGCCGACGGATTTCCGGCGCAGAAGTTTGAAGCTTGGAGAGTGGCCTATTGAAGACGGGAGGTTTCCTGGAAGAGAAACTTCGGCGAGGTTTCCTGGAAGAGAAACTTCCGGGGCTGTGGAACGACAACAACGCTGGACTTTGAGTGAGTGATTCTCGGAAGAGTATCATCCAGACTTTTGTTCCAAGAACTTTGGACTGGATAGGTTTTCTATCTTTTTAGTCTTTAAGTGTCTTGGTTGTTCAATGCATGCGAATGCATTGTAGTGCGTATCGTTGTCTGTGTCCGTTGTTTTGAGAATGGCTGATTGTACTGTGTAGTACGTTGTTTGATTGGTGACGCATTGTATGTAACTATTGTGGAGTGTGCATTCTTGTGTATTGTTTTTCGATCTGCCATTTTTGAGAATATAATATTTGTTTCGTTTATCAACTCTCAGCTCTGACTTGTTCTTTAGGCCACAGCCGGCGTCCGCTGCGCGCCAAAAAGGACCACTTCTAAATTGTCCACGCTTTCGTGGTGCGGTTCGGGGGGCCAATACTTCGGCCCTTGGAATTAGCCCGGCGATCGCCTCCCTAATTAACGGGACCTGTGTGACAATTATTCTGGCGTCCGCGACACAGGACCTTTGGTGCACAGTGTGTCCAAAGTAGTGAGAAAGAGCCTCGAGTTGTTGATACTGCTATCGGAACGATTTTGTGTGTTGTTCAGTGTTGTCGTTAACGAGTGCAGGGGAGTGTTCCGATAGACTGACTTAGGCCTATACTTTTTACACGTGGCAAGGTTTTATTTGCGAGACACCATGGATCTCGAAAAGTTAGTTGCTCTTGGTGAGAAGATGGTTCTTTCTGGCGCCGAACTACGGAAATGGGTAAGCCAGAAGGAGAAAGAGGTGGTGGAGAGAGAGAGGTTGGCAGCTGAGAGAGCCAAGGAAGAAAAAGCAGCTGAGTTGGAACGAGAGAGGTTGGCAGCTGAGAGGGCCAAGGAAGAAAAGGCAGCTGAGTTGGAGAGAGAAAGGCTGGCCGCTGAAAGGGCGAAGGAAGAAAGAGAGCAGCAACTGAAGTTGGAGTTGGAGAGAGAAAAGCTGGCCACTGAGGGGGCGAGAGAAGAAAGAGAGGCAAAGGAGCGACAGCTGAAAGAAGAAAGAGAGGAAAGGGAACGGCAGCGACAGCACGAGATGGAACTCGAGCGGCTCCGTTTGCAACAGCGAAGTGAAACTCCCGTCCAAGCTAGAGTTGAAAACATCGAACGGGAAGATCATGGCTTCCGCTTGAACCCAAGCAAGCTGCTCGTAGCGTTTGATGAAAGGAAGGACGACCTTGACGCGTACGTTCACCGATTTGAGACGATTGCGAGGAGCCAGATTTGGCCGGAACACCAATGGGCAACTGCTTTGAGTACTTGCTTGAGTGGTGAAGCACTCAGTGTGTACGGCAGACTGACGCCGACCGATGCAGCCGACTACGCAAAGGTGAAAGCTGCTTTGCTGAAGCGATTTAGATTTACTGTGGAAGGATTCCGGGACAGATATCGGACAGGAAAGCCAGCTGATGGTGAGACGGCTACGCAGTATGCCGCCCGACTTTGCCATTATTTCGACAGATGGATTGAACTTTCAGGGACAGCGCAGGAGTACGATGAACTTAGAGAGCTCCTAATTAGAGAAATATTTCTTACTAGTTGCCACCCAAGCCTGTCGCTGTACTTGAAAGAGAGGAAGGCTGAATCACTTGAAGGAATGCTTGAATTGGCTGATCAATTCTTGGAAGCGCAAGGTGGCACAAATTTGGCCAAGGTCAAGAAGGATTGTCTCGATGATTCGAACAAATTGGCTCCCGCAGAAAAGAAGTGTGCACCAGAGACCATTCCGCGATGTTTTCTGTGCAACCGAGTGGGTCATCGCGCGAAAAACTGTCGAACGATCATTACGAGCCCTACGGCAGTAAAATGTTTCAAGTGTGGTCAGACTGGGCACAAAGCAGACGCTTGTCGGAACGGAGTGAGTCAAACTCACCAGGTATCCTGTGTGCAAGTGGCACCGAAATCTGATAATAATGCCGTCACCGATAGATTCGTAGAGTTGAAGAATGGGGAGAAAATTCCTATTGTGGGTGCTGTAATGTCAAAACAGCCAACCGGTGTTACGAAGGGAATGCCAACGCTGCCTGGAAAGGTTGCAGGCAAGAAGATTACGGTTCTAAGAGACACCGGTAGCTCCACGGTTATCGTGCAGAGAAATTTGGTACGGGAAAGTGAGTTGACAGGCAGAACGAAACCGGTTTGCCTAATTGACCGTATGGTTCGGATGCTTCCCGAAGCAGAGAGTGAGGTGGAAACCCCATACTTCAGCGGGAAGATTACCGCTCTCTGTATGACGACCCCCCTTTACGACCTTGTCATCGGAAACATCAACGGGGCACGAGGACCGAATGATCCGGAAAGTTTTGGAGAAGACCCTAAGATAGAGCCCTCGCCAACCCAGCGACCGCGAGATACAGTGGAGGAACATTTCGTGACGGATCTCACTAGAGCCCAAGGTGAAGCGGCGGCGCAAGAGACAGCGAAGGAGAAGGCGATCGTGTCGAATAAGTTCGCGTGGTGCGCAGCTGGACGTACGTCGGCACGACCCCAACTTACCGAGAGCGTAAAAATGACGGAGTCGGCCAGCCAGGCCAAATGTAGAGACATGAACAAGCTGGTAAATAAATAGACCGGACCCGTCGAACGTCATGACCCGTTAGCAGGGTCGGAAGTGACAACGATGGCTGAGACGCTGCCTCAGATACCGTCGTTGGAAAAGGCTCGCCGAAAAAGAACAAGGAAAAACAAGAAGAGATCGAGCGAGCACCACAAGAAAGGACGCAAGCGCAGCTCGAAATACACAGGTAGGTGCTGAGGTCGAATCAGAATGTATTAGGCAGTGCTGAGTGCCATATGTTGTGTTAATTTTGTGTTATCCTGTGTCACAAGTGTCGAAGTGTTTGTGCTGGGATGTGATGTATAGTGTTGTATAATTGTTGTAATGAGAGAACTTTGTACAGTTGTATTATTGGGAATGTGTGGTGGAGTGTTGTACTCAAGTGTCTGTGGTTATATTTCATGTGTTGTGTAATTGAATTACAATGTACAATTGTATTGAGTGAAATATTGCGAATGTGACGTGTCATGAGCGACGGACTATGTTACAGTCTTTGAGTGTGTGGGGACTGTTCCCGCTCGTTTGTGTGGTTCTGAATATTATGAGATAATATTCTTAAAGTGGGGGGCAGTGTCACAGAACGAGCGCTAAAAATGGGCGCGCCACCACATTCTTGCGGTAACGCGCGGAAAAGACGCCAGGAGGTCAAAAGAAAAAAAAAGAAAACAAACATCCAAGGCTCCCCGGGCGCGCGCTCTCCCCTTGGAAGCGTGGCTTCGCCGACGAACATCCTCACCCCACATCGGCGGCCGAGATAGGCCGCGAAAGTTCTAGAACGAAAGGGGCGTGGTCATACCGCGTTGAGTCATCGGCCGCGGAGGGCATTCCAACTGTCTCGCCCTCTTCCCAGCCTTCGCTGCGTATCGCGCCGACGAAATGACGAGAACCTTCTGGAATGTCGCGCGCAAGGTATTTAACCGATCAGCCGAGATGAGAGATCAGGAGAAGACGGAAATTAGCGCCAGAGCGCGTGGGGATTCCACCGTGTAGTCGGCGAAGGTTTTGTCCGTAGAGACAAAGCGGGAGAAGAAGATGATTTCCACCTGAGGGGTGACGACTCGAGCTACAGGCAAGAGTGCGAGTTTACCGCTATCGAGCGAAGACGCGTGGCAACAGCTGCGTGTGTGAAGCCGACGGGTTTCCGGCGAAGAAGTTTGAAGCTTGGAGAGTGGCCTATTCAAGACGGGAGGTTTCCTGGAAGAGAAACTTCGGCGAGGTTTCCTGGAACAGAAACTTCGGGGGCTGCGGAACGACAACAACGCTGGACTTTGAGTGAGTGATTCTCGGAAGAGTATCATCCAGACTTTTGTTCCAAGAACTTTGGACTGGATAGGTTTTCTATCTTTTTAGTCTTTAAGTGTCTTGGTTGTTCAATGCATGCGACTGCATTGTAGTGCGTATCGTTGTCTGTGTCCGTTGTTTTGAGAGTGGCTGATTGTGCTGTGTAGTACGTTGTTTGATTGGTGACGTATTGTTAGTAACTATTGTGGAGTGTGCATTTTTGTGTATTGTTTTTCGATCTGCCATTTTTGATAATATAATATTTGTTTCGTTTATCAACTCGCGGCTCTGACTTGTTCTTTGGGCCGCAGCCGGCGTCCGCTGGCGCGCCAAAAAGGACCACTTCTAAATTGTCCACGCTTTCGTGGTGCGGTTCGGGGGGCCAATACTTCGGCCCTTGGAATTAGCCCGGCGATCGCCTCCCTAATTAACAGGACCTGTGTGACAGGTGGCTTAATATTTTTCAAATTTTAGCACATAAAGGACCTTGGTGAAAGGCAACGTGCACACCATGGACACACCGCTGACCCATGAATTACCAACATGTCCATGTATACGTCCTTTCAAGGCCTAATATGATTTCTGTATGTATACTGCTGAGAGTTGCCATTTACCGTATTTGATCAACACCGAACCTCAGACGAGCGGTTGGGTTAATTAAATTAGTCAGCTGCAATATGTTCGCGTTGGTAGCCCACACTAGGTCATTTGTTCGGTGAAGCGTGTAGGGGTTACTAATTATGTGGTGTAATTTGGTGACTGATAAAATTCCGGCGAGAACCGATATACATAGTGTAATGAAGAATGGCCCTGCAGCATTCAGGCATGGATTGGACTGCGTATAAGTAAAGGCTGAATAAAACGGCCTGTACGTAGCCTTATCTTTGGTCCAATATTATATTCCCTAGATGACTGAATAATTCTTTTTTCTAAATCAACTCTTAAATTCAATTTCCCCTTAGTAATACCTGCCGGTTTAAGGCCCGATCCCCCGTAGTGGGTACGTGGCAAAGCAGAGGTTTAAGCTAAAAAAACAAGCTTGCGTATTGAACGGGTGTTGAGTTTTTCTCGCTCATCACAATTGCACAGACACTCAGCGAACCCTTGTGCGCCGTTCTGGAGGCAACAACCATACAAAGTGCACGCACACACCAGCATACCGCTAGCTGCTTCTGCTACTGTGACCACGGCATCGGACCAGGTCGCCGTGGGCAATGCAGAGCCTCTACATTCACCTATTTCTCTCTATGTCACACTTGTGCCAAGTTTTGAGTTAGATATCATACAATTGGCCATATAGTGAAGTTGATTTACTCTTTTATTTTTATTTATATGACAGCCCGCATGTGTCGTCCTTGAAGGACAAGCGTTCCATTGTGTACTATGCTGCATATAGGACCTATCAATGTTCGAGGTACGTTTTCCTAATTTACTACAGTGTTTCACCACAGCGTTTATGGCGTAGCAATAAAAAAACTAATTTATAGTTCATTTCGAGCAAAGTGATAATTTCTTGTAAACGATAGATTTGTAATTGGGTTAAAGCGCTTTCGTGTCTTCTCAGAAGGTGGTAAAAGCATTAATAATTGCAAAACTCATGTACTTTGGAGTATTGCACTTCTGGCACAAGTGGCATGTCAAGTTGTAAATTTTTTTGTGTTTTTTTGTTTTTATTTTGTAACTTCATGCCATTGGACATCACTTTGCACTGCTCCGCTGATTACCGCAACCGATCACCAGTTGGTGAAATAATAATACTGATTCGTCGTATAGCTCGCAAGGTCTTCTTTTAAAAAGTGAACCTATAGAATTCGCATTTTTGTTACAATTTGGCAAGACTTGTTTTAGTCTAATTAGTCAATTTTTCATGGGGCTGAAGCGATTCGGGTTATGTTTCATTCGTGCCTATGAAGTATTACTTCGTTATATTGTTTCTTGTCTCGTAGCTAAACCGAAAAAAATAATTTGCCAGATTCGAATCGTTGTAGCCTACAGAGGATGGTATGCAGATGTCTTGGGCTACATTGACACCCTTCCTAATTGCAATCACTGGGAAAAGCTAGAAACACTTGAAGCTCTGCCATTCTGAAAATAAACCTTTTATCACTTATAAAACTGGTTGAAGTTAATCTCATATTCAAACTACGCTGGCGTATTATTTCAGTATTCGTAATAAGTTATCCAGGAAGTGTCATGATGTGCATTTTATAACGTTATGCTGGAAGCCTATCATATTGCCCTATTCTAAGGAGTGAAAGAAGCGACCATGCTTCTGCGCAAAAAAACAGTATTACTTCGGACTTTAGTTGTAACTGTCTCTTGTTTCCAGGTCTAAAAGTCACTAACTACAACAAGTGAAGTATTATGAGAAAACTGTTGTGTGGAATAAGGAGAATTTTCGACTGATACTGGTTCCTTTTGGGTATTGTATGTGACGGAACTTTACGTATAGTAGAAAATATAAGGTGTCCTATGTTTGTTCAACACATGCATAGAATACCTTTATTTCTTTTTCTCCTTCATGTTGTAAGACACTGCCGCTGGAAGCTTCCAAATACATTATCTATATTTCACAATTGAAAACGCTGTTGGCGTGCCTTCACCGACATCAGGTGACTACTATCAGTGAATGTTTTTCACGGGTCCCAACTTTAATAAGTGAAAATGCATGAAAATATTTTTGCCAGTGCACAGAAGTACACAAAGTAACTGGAAGATAATTTCGCCCGGCGAGAGCGTGAAGCAAAATATTGTGCAGACGATAGTGGTTATGCTGGTGCTCGTTCAATATATTATGATATTCGCCTATGCAACCTATCCAACCAATTGTTTTACCTTTCACCAGACAAGATTGCTAGCATAAATAATTTATATTGGCAAGATTGCTTTATTAAGACGTACAGATCTTTTATATGACACACTACAAGAAAGAATATGTTTTCCTAAATTAGGTAAAGGTATCATTTTTCTTAAGGTCAACAAATGAGGCAGTACGTGCCCTCCATCAGATAATCAAAATAATCACACCTTGTTGCGCCATGACTTTGCATGATAGGTACTGTTAAATGTGCTACAATATACAAGATGGAGAAAACAAACAACGAAGGAGAAAGGCAGAGAGGTTAACCAACAATTGCTTTGGTTTGCCACCCTGCAGGCAGAGTGGGGGAAAATAAGATTACCCATATGGTAGACAATAATGAACAAGAGTAAGAAGTTGGAAAACAAACAAATATTTTGAAGACACCAACTACGAACATGGGCAGATAGTTGACAGATGCTCGTGTAGGGCGGTCTTCATAAAGTAGAAGAAAAGAAATCACGACAATGAAGTATGCCTTTTAGAATGCGTCACTGAGTATGGTTGGTTGTACAGTGGTATACACTTTACTTAACAACCCCGCACAGCCGCTGAAGCTGCGGCTGTGAGAGCTGACTACTTACAATGCATCTAAAAGGCCTCTTCTATATTCCACCAATGAATGCAATCCTGTGCTTCCTTCTGCCATGTAATACGCGGACTGTTCTCAAACTCACCTGGTCACGTGGCTTTCTGTCTACCGATCGCATGTTTTCCTTCCCTTGAAATTATTCAGCCACCCTTAATGATCAGCGGTTATCTTCCCTACGAGCTGGGTATTCAACACTTGTCCATTTCTTCTTCTCAATTTTCACTATGATGTCCTTAACATTTGATTGCTCCTGCCTCGCTCTCTTCTCTTCTTGTCTCTTGAGCTTACTTCTAAAATGTTCTTTCTCACTGCTCACTGCGTCGTGCTCAATTTACTTTGAACTGTCCTCTGTCTCTGTGAGCCTATATATTTCTGTTCCGCAGCTAAGTACCGTTAGGAGGTAGCTCTTATACATGACTGTGCATAAGCTCAGAAGCGGACATGTCACGTGATATAATTTTGTATGTCTTGGGCGTCCATCGTAAGCTAGAACACGTTATTACTGAATAGACAGAAAGTTAGAAACTTTCTATTCAGTCATTTTCTCAGCATATCTACAGTTTGCTTATTGAAACTTTCCTTCAGCAATTTTGCTTGAAAATTAAGCATTATAAACATTCCTACTCAATGAATTGGAAAAAAATAGTGCCGCATATTCTGGACAATAGTCACCAAAACGCATTTGGTTGCTTAGGCATATTTTTAAACTCGGGCCAAAGATAGCTCGGACACCTTGTAAATCACTAAGAAAGAAAGTACAGTGACTTTCCCTGCTAGTAAACGCCTACGTAATGCCGATTTCAGCGTGCACTCTACCATAATGTAGACCAATATGCAAATGACTGAAGACCTCAACGGGCATTGTTTCACATTTTTAACACCAAGAAGGCAGCAACATTTTGGAGGGATTCTCTTGATATAAAATGTCAATCTCCACAAAGCCAGGCGACTTACTAAAATCAAGTGGTAGGCTTACGAAAGACGGAGTCCTAAGTCGATGTGGAAGAACAGGAAGAAATGCGTAATTGCTTGCCTATCTTCATATATATTTTGCTGGAATAGGCAGTGGTGTGTATCTGGGCAGTTAAAAATTGCAATCACCAGATTACGCTGTGGAGTCCCCCCCCCCCCCTTACTTACATAAAGATGGACTCACAGCTTCTCCGTTACGTCTATCTTGCAAGGAAATAAAGACTGTAGATCATTTCTTTTTATTCTTTCAAGGATATTCTTATAAAAGGAAAAGATACATTGTCGACCCAATTGAGAAGCTAGGGTTAGAAATAAACGTGGCAGTAATTTTATCTTTTGGAGGGATTACATTAGGTTATAGCCACAGTGACAGGGATGTTTGATCTGCTGTGTGTTCATACATAATGGAAACAAAACTATTACTTTGTTAGCCTATTGATAGTATAATTTCTTGTTCTGAAACGATCTGATTACCTGACAACTAGCTTGTGTAGCATTTTTATACAACATATACGATTTGTTTTGAGTCTTACTGAAACTTCATTGGATGCTTTGAAATACAAAACCAATAAACCCAAAGATCCTGCCACCCCGTTGTCGGCCGATTCTCCTCTGTGGGCAAGTGCCACCAAGGTGAGAAAAAAATCATTATTATCATCATTATCATCATTATGTATTTGGTGTGCCACTGCTGCCATATGGTATGGCTTAGTAAATATACAACATATTTTTCTTAGCACTCATATATAACTCCACCCCCACCCTCAATTTCAACTGTTTCCCTTTTACAAAACATTGGTGAATTTTTACAAAACATTGTGCAATTTGCTGCATTCCCAGTAAAAGCACTGTAGCTATTGTGGATTTGGTACTAAAATAAGCACCACTTCTGTGTCGTTCCGAGCAGTCATACAGCATGCGCAGTAATTCAAATTTTTGTTCACAAAAATTAAAGATGCCTGAAAATTTTTTCAAAGCAAATTCTTTTGCCAGCGGTGCTTCCTTGCTGACCCGAAAACCACGGCATCGTTCCCGTCCACGCCGGTGAATTCGGAATGTAGAGGCCAAATGTAGAGGCGCATGCACTGTGTGATCTCAGTGCACTCAAAGTAATAAAAGAAGGTGGAAATTTCCGGAGCACTTCTCTACAACTTTCTTCATAATACCACTGCAAATATGGCGAGCGAAAACGCATAATTTATATGTTGGGCACAAAAAAAATGAGTCCAGATCCTTTTCGTTTTACTCTTGTACTTGTTTTGTTCTTATGCACAATTTTCTTCCGGAAGTATCAATTACTACTTCTTTATTTTTTTCCTCTCGGGTATATTTTCTTGTAAAGGGCTACAGCTTGAACTCACGCAACTATGACTTATTACAAATTGTCATTTTTCATGAAACAATCTTAATATACGTACGTAAAGAGTAGCCAGTTGGAAAAGCTACTGATTCGAACAATATTTTGGCGCAATAAAGCCCATTACGCAAGGTAACAGAAGTGCTGCCAAACTACTTCTTAAAGCTACCAGATAGGTTCAGTTCAGTTCAGTCCAGTCTACTTACCTGAAGGGCCTCCCGAACGAAACATTTCATTGCAGAATATGACACCAACTCGAGAATTGATAGGCTTGCCTCAGCGACAGTATTGTTTATTGTTTGCGACCGAGCTCTACTTTTGCTACGCAGGTCAAGATAGCACATGAATCAGTGATTTCCGGTCAACGCAAATATACAGTGGCCACCTTCGCTTTCTGCGTAGTGTTAGTGCAGAGAAGAATTATTGTACACTTGATCACACATGACTGGCTGACGTCTGCGTTGCCATATGCTTTCGTGAGTATTTTCATGTGGTCGTGACGCTGACGAAGAAACAAGCAGCGTGTCCAAAATAAAACTCTTCATTTGGCCCAACTTTGGGCTAGGGAATGGAAACTAGCAATGCGCGGTATACAGCCATATTGGCGAATAGAGCATCCATCGTCGAATATCTGATCCGCGGCAACGCACTCCTGAATTTGTACACATGACGTCGAACACACTAACGTTATTTTTGATGGCCGAGTGTTCTAGAATCAACTCATCTTTTTGTGTTTGCACGCACGAGCCCAACGGATCATCCGAAAACCTACAAAAATGCTCTCATTCTGGCGTGGATTACGCAAGGCAGTATCTGCGCGTGTAAAGTGCCAGCAACCTCCTAAAACATAGAAAGGAGGATGTCTGGCATTATAGACAACACTTTTCATTACTCGGGGCTAAGTCATCTTTGTGTGTGTGGGGGGGGGGGGGTATGGAAGGGATGACTACGCCAGTATCCAGCCGGTTTTTAGCACATTATGGCCGCCACTATTCGCCCACCGTAAGGTGTGGCATAACAACAGAGGAAAGAAAAGAAACAAAGGAGCATTTTGTCACGAAGCCAGTCTTGGCAGGCCCAGCACATTGGCGGTGAAGAGATACCGTGGCACCATCTGCCGGAATCTTTCTGTAACGTATAAAGAAAATCGCGTTGTACAGTCTACATACCGGCTACGTGAACTATTACATCAGTTGTGTGATGCCGGCTGTTCAGCCACGACGTTTTCGCTTTGTGAGTATTTTTTGTGTGTGTGGTATGGCTGCGGAACAGCGTATAGAGTGTTTGCCAACGAAGTTTTTCAGCGAGCAACGTGTGGTGATCGTCACGTCACGCATTTTCGATGGAGTGCATGCGCACAGTGCCATCGACGATAAAGGTTGATGTACTCTGGTAATATAGTGAGTTGGTATGAAATTGTTCTTGTAATCTTTAGATCAAAGCATTCTCACCTCTCGCGTATATTTATGTTTACTGAGGCAATGCGACGGCACGCACCTGTTTCTAGCTGATGCGCGGAAAGGGCGCTGCCGAGAGGTAACATTTCAATCGGCGTGAATGCCGGGAACGATTCACGGCAGCACCTCGCCGTATGTAATTTTCGGAACGGTATCAAGTGAAAGATGGTGAATGATTATTTGACATCTGTTATTTTGTTCACGTGACATTTCAAAAAAGTACCCAAAATAGGGGGCGTATGCCTAAGGCGCTAAGCTGCTGATCCGCAGGTCTTGGGATCAAATCGTGGCCGCGGCGGCATCATTTTCAATGAACACGGAAATTCTGCAAGGTTGTGTGCTTAGATGTAGGTGCACCGTAAAGTACAGTAGATCACCAAAACTTTTGGAGTCCTCTACTGCGGTGTATTTCATAATCATATGCTGGATTTGATACATTAAACCCCGACAATTCTTGTTTCACAAGGATGTCCACGACTGTGACACTGTGACACTTCTGTAACAACAACCATGATTTGTGCCCCCTGCTACTTTGACAAGAAATATTACTGGATGATTATTGTAAACAAATATATTTCAATCAATGGAACTTAACCCCCGTATATTTTTGTCTCTTTATTTCTCGTTTCACCATATGTGTCTCTCTGCGTGGGCTGTGTTGGCTGTTGTGATATATGATGTGAGAGCGTTCCAATACCTGCGTACATCGCATGCTCGACTATTGTAACTATTTCCGTATCTCGCTTTCATTGACTCCACCAGTCCCTGACATCAACCAAACTGTGTGCCAGCAGCCCAGAATATTTCAGCTGATAACAGGAATAAAGGAGAAACATTCGAATAAGCAACGCAAACCTACAGTATCAGGACAAAATGATTCTCGCCGTGCTTGTCCTGTAGATAGCTGAAAAAGAATGCCGGCCTTGCGTAAACAAAAACTCCCATTTCCACTTTCCCGGAAAATGCCATGCCGTTGTCACCGAACAGTTTAGCTCCAATGCACTGCAAAAAGTCCTTCTCGCAAAAGCGCTTGCCCCGCACGCTATATAATCAATGCTGGGATTTGCTTCCCTGTTATCAATTTTGTCGAACATGCGTCCCACTGCTTCTCAGCTTTGCGGTATGCATGCAAACTCACATTGGGGTGAAAATAAAAGATCATATCATGCAATTCTTTAACTATTAAAGGGCTGAACAGAACACTTGATGAGATTCCGCTGTTTTCAGAACGATTATTTGTTATTTCCAGCATGAAGCAAAGAAAAGTAATAAATATTTAAGCGTTTTAAACGTAACAATCCATGAAGTACCACGTCATTCTTGCAAAACGTTTGAACTATCATTGCCTATACATATTGATTACGGATAGATAGATAGATAGATATATGGGGCTTAACATCCCAAACCACCATATGAATATGAGAGAAGCCATAGTGGAGGGCTCCAGAAATTTCGACCATCTGAGTTCATAGTCTGTTCTCACCGACATTTGACAGTTTTTTTTAAGAGCGAAGTGCACTACAGCTGAAAGTGAGAAAAGCGCCTTTTTTTCTTGGCTACTCACAATCTAGTCACGCCTGCTTAAATTGTTCTTTCGGCACTACGTTTCTCTCTCCTGATTATCTAAAATTTATATTGTGGCTGATATCTACGTAGCTCAATATTGTCATCATTTGCGAGTAAATCTCGTATTTCACTGATGTAGATTGCAACACTTCATCATCATCATCATCAGCCTGACTACGTCCACTGCAGGACAAAGGCCTCTCCCATGCTCCGCCAGTTAACCCGGTCCTGTGCTTGCTGCTGCCAATTTATACCCGCAAACTTCTTAGTCTCATCTGCCCACCTAGCCTTCTGTCTCCCCCTAACCCGCTTCCCTTCTCTGGGAATCCAGTCAGTTACCCTTAATGACCAGCGGTTATCCTGTCTACGCGCTACATGCCCTGCCCATGTCCATTTCTTCTTCTTGATTTCAGTTATAATATCCTTAACCCCCGTTTGTTCCCTAATCCACTCTGCTCTCTTCTTGTCTCTTAAGGTTACACCTACCATTTTCCTTTCCATTGCTCGCTGCGTCGTCCTCAATTTAAGCTGAACCCTCTTTGTAAGTCTCCAGGTTTCTGCTCCGTAGCTAAGTACCGGCAAGATACAGCTGTTATATACCTTCCTCTTGAGAGATAGTGGCAAACTACCTGTCATAATTTGAGAGTGCTTGCCGAATGTGCTCCACCCCATTCTTATTCTTCTAGTTACTTCAATCTCGTGGTTCGGCTCTGTGGTTATTACCTGCCCTAAGTAGACATAGTCTTTCACAACTTCAAGTGCACTATTACCTATCTCGAAGCGCTGCTCCTTGCCGAGGTTGTTGTACATTACTTTCGTTTTCTGCAGATTAATTTTAAGACCCACCTTTCTGCTCTCCTTGTCTAACTCCGTAATCATGAGTTGCAATTCGCCCCCGAGTTACTCAGCAATGCAATGTCATCGGCGAAGCGCCGGTTACTAAGGTATTCTCCATTGACTCTTATCCCTAACTGTTCCCATTCTAGGCTTCTGAAAACCTCCTGTAAGCACGCGGTAAATAGCATTGGGGAAATTGTGTCCCCCTGCCTTACACCCTTCTTGATTGGTATTCTGTTGCTTTCTTTATGAAGCACTATGGTAGCAGTTGATCCCCTGTAGATTTCTTCCAGAATGTTTATATATACTTCATCTACGCCCTCATTCCGCAGTGTTTGCATGACGGCTGATATTTCTACTGAATCAAACGCCTTCTCGTAATCTATGAAGGCTATGTATAGGGGTTGGTTATACTCTGAGCATTTCTTATTACCTGATTGATAGTATGAATGTGGTCAATTGTTGAGTAGCCTGTTCGAAATCCTGCTTGTTCCTTTGGTTGATTGAATTCTAATGTTTTCTTTACTCTGTTAGCAATTACCTTTGTAAATAGCTTATATACTACAGAGAGCAAGCTGATCGGCCTGTAATTCTTCAAGTCCTTGTCATCTCCTTTCTTATGTATTAAGATGATGTTAGCGTTCTTCCAAGACTCTGGTACCCTTCCCGTCAGGAGACACCTCGTAAACAGGGTGGCTAGTTTTTCTAACACAATCTGTCCTCCATCTTTCAGCAGATCTGATGTTACCTGATCCTCACCAGCAGCCTTGCCCCTTTGCATGCTCTCCAAAGCTTTTCTGACTTCTTCTATCATTACTGGTGGGGTGTAATCTGGGTTACTGCTAGTTCTTATAGTATTAAGGTCGTGGTTGTCTCGGCTACTGTACAGATCTCTGTAAAACTCCTCCGCTATTTTAACTATCCTATCCATATTGGTAGTTATTTTGCCTTCTTTGTCCCTTAGTGCATACATCCGACTTTTGCCTATTCCAAGTTTCCTCTTCAATGCTTTGACACTTCCTCCGTTTTTCAGAGCGTGTTCAATTCTCTCCATGTTATACCTTCTTACATCGCACACTTTACGTCTATTATTCAACTTCAAAAGCTCTGCCAGTTCTATTTTGTCTGTTGTACTTGACACTTTCATGATTTGACGCTTCTTAATTAGGTTCTTCGTTTCCTGGGAAAGCTTGCCAGTGTCCTGTCTAACTACCCTGCCTCCAACTTCCACTCCACACTCCGTAATGATATTCGTCAGATTATCATTCATTGTATCTACGCTAAGGTTGGTTTCCTCACTAAAAGCCGAGTACCTGTTCTGCAGCGACACTCTGAATTCCTGTACTTTCCCTCTCAGTGCTAGCTGATTTATTGGCTTCTTGCGTATCAGTTTCTGCCGTTCCTTCTTCAAGTCTAGGCGAATTCGAGACCGTACCATTCTATGGTCACTGCATCGTACCTTGCCAATCACTTCCACATCTTGCACGATTCCAGGGTGTGCACTCATTATAAAGTCTATTTCGTTCTTATTTTCGCCATTAGGGCTTCTCCATGTCCACTTGCGGTTTTCTCGTTTTCGGTAGAAGGTATTCAAAATCCGTAAATAATTGCGTTCTGGGAATTCTACTAGTAGCTCTCCTCTGGCGTTTCTAGTACCGACGCCATAATCTCCTACTGCCTGGTCTCCAGCCTGCCTCTTCCCTTTCTTTGCATTAAAGTCGCCCATCACTATAGTATACTGTGTTTTTACCTTACTCATTGCCGATTCCACGTCTTCATAGAAGCTTTCAACTGAAGCGTCATCATGGCTGGATGTAGGCGCGTAAGCCTGTACTACCTTCATCTTGTATCTTTTATTCAGTTTAATTACGATACCTACCACCCTTTCATTAATGCTATAGTATTCCTCTATGTTGCCAGCTATGTTTCTGTGAATTAGGAACCCCACTCCCAGTTCTCTTCTGTCTGCCAAGCCCCTGTAGCAAAGAACGTGCCCATTCTGTAGCACCGTATAGGCCTCATCTGTCCTCCTAACCTCACTGAGCCCTATTATATCCCATTTAACACCCTCTAGCTCCTCGAATAGTACAGCTAGACTTCCCTCACTAGATAAGGTTCTAGCATTAAACGTTGCCAAGTTCAGGTTCCAATGGCGGCCTGTCTGGATCCAGAGATTCTTAGCACCCTCGGCTGCGTTGCAGATCTGACCGCCGCCATGGTCAGTTGCTTCGCAGCTGCTGGGGACTGAGGGCCGTGAGTTATTTGACGTAAGCATGTGGGAGGTAGTGGCCAGATACTGCACCAGGGTGGCCAATCCTTCTCTGGTGAGGGAGTGCGTTTTCGGCGGTGTTTGCCGGTGAGGCCGCACCCCAGGCCTCTTAATGCAGTTTCATCAACACGTGGATTCTTTTTTTTTAATCCGGTTGGAAACTGCGCGGTACCGGGATTTGAACCACGGACCTCTTGCACGCGAGGCGGATGCTCTAACCACTACGCCATCGCCGCAGCACCCACTTGGACTTAAATTAGCTCGTAAAATAATTTTCCTAACTGTGCTGTCAAACGGGGCAACTGAGGTGCTTTTTGAGCTGATGTACTTACACTCCCGAATTGTCATTTTGCTGGTGCGCTACACGAGAAAGCGAAGTTTATTTTCGGAAATGATGGCAAATGATTGGCGGACATGCAGCTGAACAATGTTTGTTATTTTCGCGCCAGCGTCTTATCGCCGGCTATGTTGTCTTCGTGGAAATGAAACCAGTGGCACGCGCCGTCACAAATTACTCGAGAACGACTCACCTACACAATTTCAAGTGTGAAAAAACGTAACAACGTCATGGGGGCGGCCATTCTAAGGCATGTCCTGCCGTATCCCCCAAGTGGACGTGACTGCAAACTGCCTGAGGGGGACAGTAGTGGTGTTTTCTGTAGTATTATGACTTGTTTTATAACATAGCGATATTATTAATAAAAATGAATGGTCTGTAAACACTATGAGTTCCGCTCGAAGCTTTGGCGCATTTATGTTCAAGCCACTGCTACCGAGGCTGCACACTCTATCTCAGCGAATTGAGGTGGGTGAGCACACCTGCCGGCAAGTGTACTTTGCAGTGAGTGGCGCTAGACTTTTTCGAGTGACCAAGTGCAAATGACACTCGCGGTGGAGTTCCCTAGCTGCCGCATGCGACAGACATGGCTACAAATCGATAATATTTCGAATGTACAGTGCAATGGTATTTAGTGATAAAATGATAATCATCCTTGTACTTCTGTTGATGCTGTGCTTCGTCACATGGGCGTAATGATAATAACTAGACATAAAAAATGAGTGGTCCTATCTGACAAGAACTGTACTATTATGGACTGTCAGCCGTGGTTTTCTGATCTTGGCATCAATTCAAGGTCTTAAAAATTGTTCCTGCTCTTCATTTTCTGGTGAGATTATTTTATTCCTTGCAGTTTCGGATCACTTGTTTGGGATACGTATCGGTGCCCATTTCCTTCATTTTTTCGTCTCCTATATTTTTGTTATTCAATCAATCAATCAATCATTTATTTAATATGCCCATGAATAATCATACTATTTTTGTGCAGGTGTACGTAAAAATGAAACAATAAAAATCAACAATACAATTCAATCTACAGAAAAATCAAATGAAAAAAGCGTGAACAACAAACAAAAGAAATCATCGCAACATCTGTAAAAAAAAGACAAGGCGGGAATCATGGAATGACCGTGAGAAATAAAGGAGAATACACACAGCTATGTGGAATGATTCCTGAAAAACATATGTGGGAGGAATCTGTATATTATAAAAAACACTCTTAAGACAGTGCAAAGCTGAGATAAAAACATTGAAAGTGGACGGTGAAAAAGATCAAGATCATGAAAGTTTACGTTATACAGACTTTGTAATCCGTGAGCAGTGAAGTGTTGAAAAATTGCTGTCCGGTACATGAAGTGGTCAATTCTCTCTGGGTAATTTATGTGCAATCCGAAAATTTACATAACTGAGAAACAACGGGCGGAATATCACACAGTGAACTAGTTTTTAAAGCAATAAGAGGTCAGCGCGATTTAGTCGGGACAGAAGCCATAACAATGATAATAATCTGGCAGTGCTAGAACAAGATTCATGGTGATTTCTTGCAAAACGATTGTTGTCAATGCTTATAATTTTTTTCTGGACCCGCTAAAGGCTGTCACTGTTAGATTTGGCAAAGGCATTTGAGATTGCAGATGCATATTCCAGTTGAGCAGGACTGTTTGCGTTCTACAATATCTGGAAGGCTGTACGAAAACTGAATGATCGAGAAATTCTGCAACCACAACCGAGAAAACAAAACCTCGTCTGGCGTTCAGTGAAAGAAGGAAAGAAGTGATCATATAAAATATTTATTTCCACATCAATACATCAACGCTTCATTGAAAGTGTGAGACTAATAGAAACGAAAGCTTGATTGAGGCCACAATTTTTACTATCAGCAGCAGTAAGAATCACCATTGCGTATTAGCGGCATTTACAAGACAGCAAAATGAGAGCCACAAAGACAAAATATTGAATATACCAGTTCCTTCAAATACCCGTGTTGGAGCGAAAGGATTTTATGGTACTTCGGCGCTAAACTCGAAAATAAACATCAAGTTACTGAAGTAGGCACGAAAGTTGGTGTCTTACTCTTTTTATTTGAGCTTTAGTCTTTCACTAAGTGGAAATAACCTTACAACTAGTTCTGTCACATAAACACGATAGCAAGTGAGTGAGTGAGTGAGAAAGGAAAGGCCGTGAGGTTAACCAGATATTGGCATCTGGTTTGCTACCCAGCGCTGGGGGTGGGGAAGTAGGGGCAAGAAAGAGGGGTTAGAGAGAGGGAAAAAAACGCACGCACACTCATAAAAAAAACGAAAACACACACTGGAAGGGCGTCCCAGCTACAACCGTTCAGCAAGGCCGGTCAATCGCAAAAAGTTCAGCAGCGCAAAGCAACTGGGACGCAAATGAAGCAGATTAGATGATGCCGTGTTTGTTGTTCTGGTCATCACCGTTTGTGCAGTACTGGTTTGATGAACTTGGCTCAGTTTTATTAAAGCAATTTTTACCGTTCAAACTGTTTCTGATGAGGAACTACCTTTTTGAGTTCACGTTACTGTCAGCATTAGCCGCGGTTAGATGTGAAATGAAGCCATTCGGGCCGCACGTTCAGTCCTGCTGTGCAGTACAATGTACTTGAAACAGTTCACTGAAATCACAAGCAAGTTAGATCTTTTCCTCGAGATCAACTGTGCTCGAAATGATCTGTGCACATTCGTAAATCAGCCTATTGCAAAAGAAAAAAAAACATTAATGACAGCGCTAAATAAGTACGGGAAAAATATATTGGCCGCGTCGATTGAAAGCATGCTCGATGAAATGAACGCAGTATTCGAACAAGCCCGCCACGCTCACCGCTCGTTCGATTTCGCTCATTCCAGACGCAATGGCACAGCATCGCTTTGGAACACATTGTAGCAGAGGGCTTTGCAAGCGCAGCTGTTTCAGAGTGGTTCTGATGCTAAGAATGAGTGTGCAATATATTGTGTGTTGGGTCTCAAAAAGATATGCGAAGGGAGTCGAAAGGCCAAATAGGCGTGAAGCGTTAGCAAAAGAAGATCCGGTTGGTGCAGCATGGCACAACTTTTTATATTATATAGTATACCAATAGAGTGAAATTGGCAAGAGAGGGTGAAGAAGGAGTAAAATAGCAAGGCAAATGTAGGTCATAGAATAGTTACGTCTAGCATACCATAGCACTTGCGCGGAAATCAAAGTGAGAAGGAGAAGAACTCATGTTGGTGTGAAGTAAGGAGAGATGGCACCACTGCGTCACAAATCAACGTTACCTTTACTTCAGTGAATGCCGAGCAGATAGCATGAACTTTGCCGTGATTGTAAGGGTCACTGAATGCCAAGCAAGTGACAGCTTCACACGTGCTTCAGCCCTATACGATTGAATTCAGCTTCATGCAGTTTTTCTATTGACGTTTTCCAGGAGTTCCGCGGACATCAGAGAAAAAGTGCTTTCCAGCGTATGCGAATTGTTTATCAAGAGTTTGATTTACTTTTTTCTTTCATTTGGGATTCTAGAGGGCCCATGGGTATTTCGCATGTTTTTCGCGATCTTTTTAATGAACTATGATATGTTTATCTCTATATTTATGGCCTTTTTAATGCTACGTCTATACAAAAGCAATATCTGAGAGCCCACAATGTGTTTCTGCTCAAAAGCCATTCGACTACCTATTCGACAGAGTGAAATAAACGAAATTTTTTTTTTTGGGAGGGGGGGCTAGCATGTTGAATACGGCAAGGTGGGGCTTCATTAGAGTCAAAACTTGTGGCAATAAAGCGACGGAATTCAAAGCACGCTTTTTAGTCATGTTATAATTATCTGTATTTTAAAGTTAGTTCATAAATACCTTACCGAATCCAGCACAGCTCACATTGAACTGGAAGAACACTATTGTATTTACATTGAATTTAAAACAACTTTTCGCCAATTTCCAGATATTGGTGAAAGTTTCCTTTTGGTACGTCTTCACGTGGTAGAGACGGTGAAAAAAGTGTCAGTCAGACCAATGAGTACAAAGCTTTTCTTGGGCGAACTGGATTGCATTTTACAAAGTCTCGTAATGCAATTAACAGCAGGTGTGACTACAATCACAGGACTTTGTTAGTTTAGTTAGCGGGGAAATGTGCCGGCTTTCCTGCATGCAGACAAGTTTGCCGTTGGTGGCTACTTTGTGTCAGATTGTCTTCTTTAGGACACCGCTTGGCTACGAAAAATTCATGTTGGCGCCTTGGCTGCTTTTTTTTTTTGGCAACAGTGACGTTCTGTAACCAGTTTTACTTTACCGCCACCAAAATGTAGTTGTTTCAGTGCTTGACCGCTGACCCTAAGGTTGCACATTTAATCCTGGCCGCGACAGTTCCGTTTCGTTGGAGGCAAAGTTCTAGAGACCCTTGTATTGTGCAAGGCAAGTGGACGTAAGATAACACTATATGGTGGAAATAGCGGAACCGTACACTACAGCATTCGTCATACTCTAGCGTTCCTTTTAATTATATCATTGTTTTGGGACGTAAACTTCCATGCATTAGTTTATTTTTAATCTGCAGGTAAAAGAGAATCAGCAGCCGGCCAACTCATTGGAGTGTTTTATGTTACGTTAGCTGATGCGCATGGATGTGCTGGCCCCAGCAGCAGGCTCGTGCGCAAGTAAGAACCTCAGTGAAACAAACAGCATGCCTTCAAAGACGAAGTTGTATTTGTGAAAAGCAAAAAAAAAAAGATCGCATGGTAATAAGAACACTAAAACTTATAATCTACATACCCACATCTTCAAAAAAGAACTTTTCATGTGTGTCGCCACGTTGAAAATTAGTGGTCTCTCGCCCAGCTCTACTGAAAGAATAATGCCGTTTTACGGTGTTCTCTTCACTCATCATTTGGCAAGATGAAATTATCTAGGGGGACTCTTTTTTACTCGTATGAACTTTACAAAACTTCCGGCTGTACAGGTCATAAAAAAAAGCTTGAAATTTAGGCTACTCTTTTAAGATCACAATGCGATATGACTTTAGTTTTAGTGAACTTTACAGCATTCATTTTTATCATTTCTGCCCGCTTCAGTGGACTCGTTACATGCCCTAAGATTCGCGGGAATTATCGCAACATGGGTCGACGTATGATGAGATTTCCTGGTTTACCATACTGGTTAACCTAGCGAGCCTCTGACAATCGCTTCTCACTCCGTGTTGGTTGGACGTCTTGATATATAGAAATAGTTTTCAAATGAAATTGCCGCAAATAAACGGTAGACAACGAGGTGTTGACATTGTCTGCCTTATGAATGCATCGTCTAGCGAGAGCCAATAGGGTTCAAACACCAAGCAACTCAGAATGTGGGCACGCACCTCGACTCACATGTAATACGACAATAAGTTGCTCCTCAAGTGACTTGTTCCTTCACTGAAGGACTGTATACGAATATTTCATACAAAAAATTAAATGCTTAGAGCAATAAGTGACGCTTAAAGAAAAAAGAAGCAAATAGACCTTGTAGAGGAGCACAATTATTTTGCGCAAGCAAAAGAACAAAGAAGAAGCTCCACAAACACAGCACACTGTTCGTGTGATTCCTTCGTAGCTCGTGTTCTAGTTTTGCGGTAACTTTTAACCAACCAGCTCAAAAAGCCACTCTTTTGGAGTATAAGAGTTATTGGTACATTCAGATGAGGCAGACAGCTCTCGTTTTTACCTCTTATTTGGCTGGGTTTATCATGCTCGTTGCACTCTTATTTCTATTTAATAATGTAAAATATGTGAATTTGAAAGACCCTTGATCAGAGGAATGAAGTGTCTAGTTTTCAATAAAAATTTCGTTCAAAAAATAGTGTTGAAGTACAGTATTTAGCTCGTAGCCAAGGGCAAGAAGAGTGCAATAGCGGAAGTCAACGTGTAAAATTTTCTTACTCCGACATTTATTATACATTTGTAGCCGAATAATTAATTCAATACCAGAAAGTTACCACGGAGCTGTACATAACTCAGCAGTGCGTAACCCGGCACACACTTCTGTAATCAATAACTATATATTTATCTGGAAAAAATATCGCCATCATGAAAGGTCTTTATCTTGAAATTTTACTTTAAGAAAAATCCCATGTCAGAATCGATATTAATAATAAATGAAAGATACCGTTTCACCGCAATAGAAAGAGAATGAATCTGATAAGAAGACATCTTGACAGACGTAAGACTAGGAGATAACTGCTTTGGAACATATCTTTCGTAGCTTTAAAAAACGCTGATATATAGGAATAAAGCCGCTCTAGAGAGACAATTATGTACATCAAATAGATGGGCCCGTGTACTTTGTAGTTACAGTCTTAATATCAACCATGTGTTCTAGAATAGACATATTTTCAGAACCTAGTGCAATTTCAGGCTTCTGCGACGCAATATTGCCTTGTTAAGGATGCTCGTCACACTACTGTATATTAATACAGTGTGTTAAACGCAATATCGTTAAGAGGAGCTCCTTTCTCGGAAATAACGATGTGGAGATCGGTATCGGTAAAAGTGACGGCTTTGTTGACCGGGAACAAAATATCTTTTCAGTGCTTGAAGAAATAAGAAAAACTGACATTAAATAAATAGCTCAGTCAGGCTCGAGTGAGAATGGAACAGAAGGTCTAAACTCTGTTTCAGGCTTTTATTGCCTGCCCTTAGTAACATTTAGAATAAATAATTGCGGGGAGGGGGGGGGGCTTTTCAAATTATTTACAATAGAGGGACGTACAACAGAACACTCCACGAAGTAATTCAGCACGCCGCGCTCGAGCCTGCCACGCACCAACAGTCTGAGAAAGGTGTGCTCACAGCATTTTACTGCATGCAAACCATATAATACGCGTTAAGTTCACGCCGCGATGCGCCGAAGTGAACCAACGCTTAGAGCACGCCGCGGTGCGTCTGCTGTTTTGTTTGCCCAATACTGGTTTCTTTGCCTCATACAGTTGACGTCACTTCTGCCGCACTTCTCGCAATGCATTGGGATAGGATAGGGCCTCTACTCAGTTTTCCCTTCCTCCATGCTCTGCACAATGGCGATACTGAATTAACAGGTGCGAGATTCAAAGGCAGGGCATCGACTTTAGCAACTATACGGAACTCCTCCACGTGAAGAGGAGGTCCCTTCTCGTTATCTTTCTCGTGTGCTAGCTCCACGAGCACATGCAGCCGGCTGAGTAGCCAATTGGCTGGTTGGTGTGCTTGAAAAGTCAAGTCAGGACACAAGCCAAACTAATTAGGTCATGTCATGCTATGCTAAAGTTAATTAGGTCGCATGCTTTTAGAGCACAACAACATGTAAAACTACAGTGCTAAGAGCATGCTTATTGCGTGACATTAATAATGAGCGTTCTACGTAGAGTCATGCTAATCAGACCCTAATATACAACGTCATTCTAATTACGTTAGTGGTATTTAGATGTATGTTGATGTATCTGCAAGCTAATGAACACCTCGTTAGTTGCGCTCGAGATAAATATTGTCGTTTCAATTGAACCTTGCCCATGAAAAAAGATATGTTCAATATTATATAAATTATGTTGTACCTAATTAGCATCTGCATAATCAAGCGAGAGCAGATGTGGTCTTCACAGGGAAGCAGACTGAGCAGACTTAGTAAACGATCCACTTGAAAATCTGAAAGAACCTATAAAAAGCCCCTATATGGCGCCAGCCTTGCAGAAATAGTTCAAGCTGACCAAACAATTTTATGTGCAATGAAGCAGGTGCTCAACGACCACTGCATAAAACGCCTAAATGCCACACCGTCATTATGACTGTGACCAGTTGAACTGAACCCTTTTTCGGATCAACGAGTTTGTAGCAAAATTCACACGTCAATCAGCTTGATTGACAAACATCCGCGGTGAATAATAAGTCTACCCACCATGTTTGCTCTTGCCGAGGAACACTATCCACACCGCAACCCCAGCGAGTGGCACGATACATTCATGAGCTTTATCGCACAGACTATGCACACACGGGTGAGAAGTAGGCGTTATATCAACCCATAGCTGCAATGTCTCACATTGAATTTCATCGCACCGACGACGTACTACTCACAGCTGCGTTACCCCCACAATGCGAGAATACCTAGTGACAACCTGTCCGTATATTCAACTGCAATATCTGAATAAAGCGGAATGAGCTCCACGAGAGGGCTCAGTGTGCAGCCTCTTGTGCAATAGTAGAAATCTACATGTAGCAGGTGAAATGAAAGAGCTTGCCCGAAAGAGGACAAAGGCCCACGTGCATGCCTGTGAGAGGCACGGGGATGTGTTGGCCTATAGATGGCCCTGCAATCACACTGGCGCCACTGCACTGTTGACGCTGCTGCTCTGAGGAGTGGCGCTGATGTCATCGTAAGTGGTGCTTTTTTTGTAACAGCCGCGAATTTTCCACGCGTGTTTTTGACGCTACGCTCGTTCTTGTAGCTGTTTTATCAACACTTTTTTTGTGCTCTGCACTATCTTCGCGTCATGACAGCTGCAGAGGGAGCTTGAAGAAAACTTGTGTGCCCGACGAATTTGGGCCACCCTGCACAGAATTCCAGGCCACGTGCTTGGCAAAGAGGTGTTCTGCAAAAATAGTATTTAAAATTATATGTAGAGTGTAAAGTCCCAAAACTACCATTATCATTGTGAGAGACGCCGTAGTAAAGGGCTCCGGAAATTCCGACCACCTGGCGTTCTTTAGCGTAAACCCAAATCTGAGCACACGCGCCTACACCATTTTCACATTGACCGAAAATGCAGCCGCAGCAGCTGGGTTTCAATCCCGCAACCTGCGGGTCAGCAGCCGAGTACCTAACCATTAGAACAGCGCGGCACCACCACAACAAAGCTGTGCTATTTATTTAAATTGGCCTCTGAAAAGAACAGTATTAATGGAATATAGTGGAAGCTGTCTCCTTAACGATTGTAACGTTGCATCGCACATGAGCAGAATCATCACATGCATCAAAACTCGTGAACTACGTAATGAGCAGGTGTTCAAAAGCTAGCCCATTGAAAACTGCTCAAATGTATTTATTGATCAGCAGCAACAAAAACATGAATGAAGTGGAATGCTGCGTTGGTTCACGCATTGCCTGTAACCGATGCGTAGTGGGCCCTTCACTTATTTTCAAAAGGAAAAAAAAGCTTTGCGTTACGGGCATTTAACAGTTGTTCTTGAAGTTGCAATTCTAGGCTATAGTTTGAAATTACCAATCTGACGCTCCCAGTCGTTTGCTTCTTTACGGCGGCGTTGTTGTGTGCACCGACAACAGATGTAAGACTGCAGTCGAGGAGGCGAGTCGCATGTAATCTGATCATAACATAGCGTTCTATTCTTTAAGGTAAAGCTCAAGCATCCAAGATTTTTCTGATGTGATTTCGAGCAACGGGTGGCTTTAGCGTAGTACAACTATACCAGTCGCGCAGAAGTGCTGGATTCAAGTTCTATTGGAACATTTTACCAATTTCTGTAGATGGATCTATAGAAGTATTCGCTCACGGGCAACGCTGATTTTTCGCTCACAATTACCAACACCGAGATAGGTGCCTAAACCAACTTTCACTGAAACGATCTCATTAACGCTACTGCTTTAAAACATGCATTGCTACACTTATGGGTAGTTTAAAGCTGCTTGCTCATTAATATGCATGCAGCTGTCCTGGTGTGCATGGAATCTTATGCACACGTGGTGGCTACTCGAAAACTTGCAAAAAAAAAAAGGAAGACTAAGGCTTATAATGATATATAGTGGGCACTTTGCAACTCAAGTCTTTGTAGGCATTGTAGAGAAGAATTTTAATCGCTTGCAGGCAGCAGCCATCTTTAGTCGGCTGCTGCTGGCCACAAGACTGCGTGGGCTGCCCTTACTGCATGTTGGCTCTGCTGCCCACAACCGTTGGCTCACCATAAGTTAAGACATAACCAATCCCGCTACCCGTAGCGCTGGCCGCGCAGATTGACGATATCTGGAGTCTAGATTCTGTACGCTTGCTTTAAACGTCGGTGGGATATTTGGAATATTTTTGTCTCTAATAAGGTTTGAAGCAGCCAATTCTATGCGCACAAATGTTCATTTCTTCGCGGCACAATTAAAGGCGATGTACATGAGGCTCATAATATTATCGCGCTTCGCTCTTGAATGGAGGGCTCAAGCGTCTGGCAGCTTTTTGCTCCGTGGTTCATTTTCAAGCTATTGTTGTTATGGCGAACGTCAACAATGACATTTTTCGCGAGACGAAAATGAAGCTAAACAATCCTGTTTGCTTTTACACGTAAGGTCTTGTGAAATACCACACATTTCAATTTCAGCCGCTCAATGTGAACAAAATGATGGTATCAAAAACCGGCATCGAATGTAATCTAGAAACCTTCGGTAGTGCGTGGGAAATGTCACCGTCACCTCATGGTACAATGAAAGGTTGAATGAACTGACGCATCAATATCTGAGAATAAACGTACCAGTTCAAGGAAAAAAAAGAACAAATAAGCTGGGTTGATTTTAAATCATTACCCTCCAATGTATCGAAATATTTATAGGCGCCTCGATATGGCAGCGTGATACCATGGACTTCAGAAGGAAACCCTACAGAGCGTTTTCTAGTCAGGTTCTAACAGCGTCAAGGACCAGTTTCCGTAAGTAATATCAATAATATACATTCTGCTTTTTTATGCATTGAATAGCTCTCATGAGAGTGTAATAATAGTACCATTGATGTTTACAGCTTTATACGTGCACTAAAAAGGTAAGCGTTATATCTTACTAGATGACAGCGCATGTACTCTCCTGGAAGAGGCAGCAAAACTCAAGTTGTTTGTAATCATCGTTGTTATTAAAGTACACGTATACGCACAAAATATTAAGCCTTAGGGCAAAGTTACGTCTCAATAAAAAAAAACACGACTAGAAAAAGAACATTTCTGTGCAGCTAGGGCAGTACCTGCCAGTGAATTCTAGTTTTATCATCTTAATACGTGTAAATGAAGAGTATGCACAGATGGTGTCTCTGTGCAATATATATTTATTTCAATATTCGACAGCAATTTTAGGTATACATTCTGTGTTAAACAATTTGCTGCAAGTAGGAACCATTCACCAACAAGGTGTCATTCGTTCCGTAAATTTTCGGCAACCTATCAAAAACAAAAAAAAATGAAACAACGAAGTTCTTCATTAGGTGTGAGGCCCAATATGATTACTCGTAAAATTTTGCATGTTTTCTGTTTGAAAAATTTAGGGCATGTGAGTTACAGTGCGCTCGTGGGGAAATTACGTAATCCTTCTACGATTGACTACAATTTAATATGACACCGTTGCTCTGATCTTCAGAATTTTGTGTTTTCAGTGCCTGTTGCAGGATTTAAAAATCTGCAGTATGCATCATGGTAGTAATGGTACTAGCAGTTTAAGTTTTCATGTAAAGTAATACTACCTGGGAATTAAATGAAGCGCAGACTGACCATTTCTTCAGAATCATTTGACAAATAATTTGTAATGTTTCGCACGGGTCAAGGAATATATGCTGCAGCACTGTACAGCATAGCTTTCATGAGTCATGGGAGTGTAATATTGGTACCAATAATGTTCACAGCTTTATAGGTTTACTGAAAAAAGGTAAGCGTTATAACTTACTAGACGGCAGCACATGTACAGGGCCGGCCACTGTCATGGTGAACGCGCGAGCGCGTGGCTGCGCTCCGCGAAGCGCCACTGCCGCCAGCGTGGCCGCGCATCGGAATAAACCTGCGCATGCGCGGGAGTGCCTGCAGGCGCGGCTTCGCGTCGTCTGCTACAATGCTCGCGCTCTTGGGCGCGTCAAGCTTGCAGTGCCGTGAAACAAACTTCGGTCACAGTGTCATGCATTTCCTGCTCCCAATACAGTCTTAAGTTTTAGTGTCTAAACTTGGAGACTACCACATTGAGAACGCTGGTGGTGCACTTAAAAATGGAAATACTTTAAAAAAATACAGTTTCGTGAGTGTTAATTGAAGGTGATAAAAAGTTATTTTCCACTAGCAAGTCCCAAGAAAAATTCTTGATTTCTTAAAAACAATTCACAAGGCAACGTTGGCACACCAATTTCCTCGTCCACTCTAAGGAGCATAGTTAGTGGTGGAATGTTTCGAGAATTTTCATAGGGAGCGTGTGCAGGGGTGTTCCTTGGTCGTTGTTGTACGGCCTTGAACGCAGGCGTGTGGCGGCTTGAGTGATATGATCTGATAATATATAAAACAGCTGGAGTGTTTACATTGAAGCGCAAAGGTCAATAATTATACCGAAACTGATTTGCACAGTGAAATAGAAAATTTATTTACACGTTGTATAGACATAAATATTTAGCCTATTTTTCACGTGAAAAGCAAACAACACATCGGGGTTCGACAAAACAAACAAGAATAAACCGAAAGTTAATTTCGCGAACGGAAATGGCCAGGAATTTCCACGGATAAAAGAAAGTGAGATTAACTCACACTACAGATATTTCTTGTGGACGTCACAGCATGACAATGAGCAAAATTGTGGGTCAACTTTTTTGCGTCACCAAACTAAGACGGATCACGGCGTTGCGGTAAATACGACCATGAGCACGCACTTCATCGCTTTAGTACCGCGTGGCGTCTCCGGCAGAGTCAATGACAGCACGCATCCTGCCTTGCAGGGAGCTGTGCAGAGATGCGCAAAGGCTGCTGTTCGCTCTAAGCTGCTCCCAATCTTCTTCGACTGCCGCCTAGAGCGCATTTGCCGATAGTCCATAGAAGTGGCGGCGTGCCATTGACACTTTCATGGATCCCCACAAAATATCAATAATATTGAGGTCTGGAGGTTGCGCAGGCCACTCCAGAACTAGCACATACCTAGACTCTACAGAAACGCCCCAACGTTTTTGGACTTGTGAATGGGGAAGCTGCCCTGCTGCAAAATGAAGTATCCGTCAGGGAAGGATCCGTCCAGCAGGTATGGCAACATGATATTGTCCAGGACTGCACATTATATGTCAGCGTTGAAATTGTTATGAATGCTTACTAGTAGTCCCAGGTCGGCCGGTGTGATTGCGCCCAAGACACTCACAGACGCACGGCCTCTGGCTGCTACCTGCTGGCAGAATTCGGCCATATATATAAAAAAGAATTTGTTTGTAGGGCTTAGCTTTTTTATGTAGCCTGTAACGTGCACTATCAAAGAAAGAAGACCACTACAAAAATGTGCGCCTGTTCGGACTTTCTTATATGCACAAATACACCCAGTAAACTTTTTGAAATTTTAAGTGGGAATTTCTAATGGAGGTGGAAATGTTGTAGGCCCGTGCGCTCAAATTGGATGCACGTTAAAGAACCCCAAGTGGTCGAAATTTCCGGAGCCCTCTACTACGGCGTCTCTCATATACATATGGTGGTTTTAAGACGTTAAACCCCTCGTATAAATCAATCAATCAAACAGGTGTCTCTTTTGTTGGAGAAGTTGCTGTGTACGTTCGTCTTGCGTATTTTAACACTCTTTTTACGACGAGAGAAGTTGAAGCAATGTCCAAAATGGAGTTTTGGAGTTTGGTAAAAACTAGGAATGCGATTTCATAAAAGCGTCGGTTGTGATGTCTCTTCCATGCGTACTTCCCAAAATAATCGTTTCGCTCCCTCTGGAAATGTTGTATTTAGTATCAATATATTCTAAATGAAGTTAGGGTTAGATATTGCGCTTTACCTTTAGGCAGTGTGTTGGGCCGTTATGGCAGGCACAATTTAGATATACGCGTACTATGAACAAATTTCTCGGCTCATACGAGCTGTTTCTCACCGAAATTTGTCCGGGCGCCATACTCACTGCCTTTGGTCACTTCTCGTATTACTTGTCGCCTCGTCAGTGAAAACGAAATTTTGCCATTCGTCGGTTCAGTTTTTATGTTCTCGGGCAAACGTGAGGCACCTCTCCTTGTTGACGGCACTCACTAAGGGCTTTCAGACGGATCCCCTGCTTTTGAGTTCCGCTGAATGTAGGCGACGCTTTACTGTTGTATCCGAAGCCACTGATACCCCCGGAATTCTTCAGTCCTTTTACGGTCGACGCAGGAAAGCCATTTGCCACCGATATGATTGTCATATCCTCATCTTCCGTGGTCACCTTGGCATGGGCCTGCCTGGGAGCATGATTTATTCTGCTCTCCGTCCTGTAGGCTTGAATTATTCTGTTCACAGTTTTTAACGTCCTGTTATTGGTTTTAGAAATGGCCCTCTTCGAATAGGCTTTGATGCTTAGCTCAACAATACGCATTTGTTCTTCATCCGGAACGCGTGACATTGCCCAACCGCATACACGCCCCTGTATATGCTTGCAGGGAAAAGAACCTGACATCAACAACAATCGCTTTTTCATCACCACTAAAGCATAAAAAAACTGTATCAAAATACAATTTTTATTCAATGATTTCGGGTGATAGTAGTGTCACGGTGCATGGCCTGCTCTGCACTCGATATGTTTCATCTTGACTTGACGAGCGCGAGCAGTGGGCGGATCGAATGCTCTATGGCCTTGTTGGCCACAATTCGGTGAAAGCAAGTGCTGGATGCCCACGCACTTAGGTTGAGGTGCGCTTCAAAGAACACCAGATGATGAAAATTCCCGAGGCAAATCAACTACAATGTCCCTCAACAACGATGTCTTGGTTTGGGATGTAAAACCACAACAAATATAACAAGTGTGAGCGTGATCACAGTGTAATACCCTCCTACGAATTTCCATGAGAGATATCGTAGCGAAAATGCGACTACAAGCACCTAATACGCTTTCTTTCTTTCTTTCTTTATTGGAAAGAATCACAAAATTGTCCAAAGAGGCACGGCAAAAGGCAAACATTTACTTGCTGGGCCATGCCACCCATACAGCAGCAGCAGCAGAAAGACATTCACAAATATAAAAGGGTACATAGAAATCAAGTACTACACCTCGGATCAATATTACACAGTCATGCCTACTGTGTAATAATTTGGGATAGGCTAACTGGGATAGTCTAAATGAAGTTGTAGTCATTCCTTTGATAAAATACCGATTGAACAGAACGTAAAAATACGCCAGTTTGTTTCCATTTTTTATTTTGCAGCAAGTGCAATTTAGCGTCATTATTGTTTTGGGTGCAACTTCGCACCCTTTCCTCCTCGCTGCAAGGGTAACATCAGAATCAAGTAGTTTTTTTTTATAGAGTGCTGGATAGCTTGAAATTATTAAAAGCCGTTAGTGTTCATCAACATAGGCTCACTAAAAACGACGTATGTGCCTGTACATCGAAGAGACGATTTCATTTTGGTCAATAAAATGGAGATCGCTTGGCGTCTGGCAGTTCTTCATGTTGCGACACTATCAGTTGTAATGGCAGCCGGAAATGCATGACACTGTGACCGAAGTTCGTTTCACGGCCCTGCAAGCTTGGCACGCCCAAGATCGCGAGCATTGTAGCAGACGACGCGAAGCCACGCCTGCAGGCACACCTGCGCATGCGCAGAATAACTTCGATGCGCGACCGCGTTCACGACGGCGTTCTGCGAAGCGCGGCCACGCACTCGCGTGTTCACCCTAACAGTGGTCAGCACCGTACACCCCTGAACGAGGCATAAAAAAGCAAGTTCTTTATAATCGTCACTGCTAAAGTACACGTATACTTACAAAATATTAGACCTTAAGGCAAGGTTATGTGACTGCTGACTTTTTTGTGCGTCAGTGCCGTATGATGGAGACAAGTTTAAACTGGGCGAGAGTAGCGCATGCCTACGAAGCGCGCCCAGCTGGGCTAATCGTCTCTGTTCCTTCGTGAGAACATCGTCCTACATTAACCCGCTTCAGACGAATAGGTTGCGCGTCTTGCTCGTATCTTTATTCCGAAGACAGCCTGCCACCAAGAAAAGGAAATCCGCAGATACGCTACACGCTCCCACGCATGAGATAAGCTGACAAATGTGGATCGTCTCACGTGAGTTAATGCAGAGCGAAGTTCCCTCGATGGAACAGTCAAGCAGACGGCGGGCCCATCCAATGCAACTAGAAGATTATCAGGCCTGCTCACTGCCGCCGTGACGTCACTCGTTTCGCCCGAGCGAGTGCGCGAACGGGAGTCTGTGAATTCATTGCCACAACCGTCTCCCATTAAAACATAAAGCGTTCGTGGCAAGCTTTACATGATTACCAGCTTTATTCTGCCTTTTGGGTAGAAAAGGGCATTGGTATAGGTAAAGTATTGCTCTTTAAAGCATTTAGACACTCACCTGGGAGCCATTTCTTCCATGAAAAAGCCAAAACGTGTGGTCGATCTATAATAGCAAAATTTAATGTACCAACAAATGAACACAATAAAGACGGTCAACTTCAGGCATTCTTTATTTACTTGAACACGGACACAAACACACACTATCTAGAGCATGCAGAGAAACTCTTCCTAACTCATTTCCAAAGTTTCTGCAGTTTTATTTGTACTCTTTCCAACATCTGCCTTCATAGACACTTAGTTATTGAGGAGAGGGTGTGTTGCTGCCACAAGTATAGCATTCAGCATAATATTAGGGTGATGGCAATTAGAAGAAACAACAAAATCTTTCGTTTCACAAAAAGTTCTTGTGACCGACACAAGAAGCGGCGTTTCCTCTTTTGTTTTGGCCCATCTCACAGTGGTTCGTAGTCAGTCATATAAATTAAGCCCTGGGAAAATGGTTAGTACTGTGTCTATATAAACCGCGTAGCCCAAATGAGTGCTTCTACCGCACTGCGGGTTCAAGGATCGGTATATTTTTGGTGGTGGTTTTTTATTATTGTAGCTGGAAGCAGAGCTATTACACACCTGAAAACCAAGTAAGAAAGCACTTCCCCGTAAGTGTCTTCACGCATCTAAATTTCAAGGAAACATATCAGACTGAGGTTCTGACCGCAATAATACTGCGAAATCTTGATATGAACACCGACAAAAAATTACTATTCACAAAACCGATGCACTAAATAATGCAATAGCATTCCTTTCATTTTTCACAAACCAAGTGAACAAAGGTAATACAAATCCACGGGGCTAATCACCAGTTGCAACATTTTTACTGACCCTGAAGGCAAGACACCTGTTCTAAATGGTTCTGCTACGTACATTTATTAATTTAATGCTAGGCCTACGCCAAGAAGCCAGAAGCAAACATGACACCTTTATTTTGGAGCAAGAAGAGAACATGGTGGCGATGGGGAGCGACTTAAAAGATATGTAGTACGAAGGCACGTACCTTCGGGTCACGAGAAAATGGATGTAGACATCAGCTTGACGAACGACACGCTCCCATTTTGTTCTATGGTTGTCTTTAGAAAACAAGAACACTCGAAGCATCGGTCTCTTTGTCGGTGCTGTTGGCCATGCATCATCGCCCAACCACTCGGATTTACAGTCACACAGATTAGGAATATCCATTGCACAAAACGCATCACATATTCACGCTAGAGTTCACGAACACAGAAAAAGATGGTTTTCTCAAGTCGCCAACAAGCACACTAGCACACCTAAAAAAATTTCATCGCGTTTGACGATCCATGACTGTTGAGCTACGAGAGCAAGCGTAGGCACGTCTGCGCAGAGAAATCCACTGGTCAAAACGAACTGATGTCAAAGTCCGTGGCTGACACAATAAGCTGGCCTGAAGTTATTTAGGTGGCTTTAGAGCTACGCGGACTTCGGGGGCGCGCACTTATTTTCGCCCTGTCTTCAACTTGGCTCCATCGTACGGCCACGAAGCACAAAAATGTCGGCACTGGCGAACAATATTTAAAGATTTGGGCAAGCTGTACGTAATTGTTCACATGTGTACATTTAGTAACCTGACGATGGTTATGTGATGTTCGAAGAGCGCGCTTCCTAAATATTATATCTTCAATATTTTTATTTTACGACAAGCGGCAACTTTTTACCTTGCTAATTACCAGAGCATTGTGCTTCTTCAAAACGGCGACAGCGAAAATTGATTGAAACTTCATTGTTGGAACCTAGTGATTTATAATTGAAGACGTCCAGGAGAGATTCTCAGCTTTCCGGAACCGGCAAATCAACACTATACAACTTCTAGTAGCTTTCTCTCAACCACAATCTAACGCACAACCTTGAAATGCTGGCGCGTGTTGAAGACAAAATTATCACTAAAGGCTGAAGACAATAAAATGTATACCACCGTGGCATATGGAGAAATTATGTCTAAAAACGAAAAACATTGCAGACTGTCATCTTATGCAGCGTTTTTCGCTAGCTATTCTGCCAAAACAAAGTAAGAGGAATTGAGTTTATCAACATTTGTGGAGAATGAGCCCCACAAAAATTTCTAATAGCTAAACACGCAAATGAGGAAATGTTAGAGAAACAGTATGAGAGGCCGAGAAACATGCAATGCACCATTTCAAATTTATGAAGCATTTAGTGTTTTGTGGTGTATCTTTGTATATTCAGGTGTTTATTAAAAAGTGTTTAAAAATGAACTTATAATCCCCCCAAATAATACAGTTTGAGTATGAAGTATTACCCTTTGGATGTCAAACAAACGTAATAAACATATTGAATGCCACAAGCGCATCAACTAGAGAATGCGCTCCAATTATCCAGAAATGTCTTTATAATCAGACAATGAAAATTAAATTTGCTCACCTTTTGACACTTCAATATTTGACGTCAATTTCAAATAGTTATTCACTTAGAGTCATTTGTATTTGAATAAAAACAGCTTCAAAGTTTACAAAACACAAATGATGTACTTCGTGCTTTTTTCGCCTGTGATTTGTCTACTTGGGCTGTTTGTTATAAGTTCCAAATGTGCTATAACTAACCCATTGAATCACGTTCTGATAATATTGATCGTAGTATGGGGGCAACGGACATTAAAAAGGTAAGAAAATAGGAAAGTGTACTAGTTTAAGTGAAAGGTCTTATGTCAATGAATAAGTTCCGCTCCACCTTTTATTCAGTATATATTGAAATCTTTTTCGGATAAATTCAGAGCAGTTTGAAGTTGAAATATGTATGTTTAGGAGTCTATTGCATGCATAATTATTGATCCATGTGTAAGGTAAGTACTGTGTTTCGCTTAAATAACTTACATTCTTATTCTGTGCAATTAAAAATATAAGCATGATTATTTTCATAATTCCATTTCAAGCATTCACGTGTTGCATATACGTTTGCGTGAAACTATTTCGCGTCGACAGCCGCTCTCTTCTCCATCTCAGTTTACGTATTGACCATTCTGCACCGCCTCCAGACATTTTTTTTTACTCCAATGCTATTTTGCACTGCTTTTAGGACCGAAGATATTGCAAGCTTTCTGTGCCAACCGTATTCTTCAATGCGTCACTGATCGCCGCATTTCTTACCGAACAGTGATGTGACATCAGCTGATGTGGTTTCATTGTGACGACATGACGACATCACGAAATTTCAGGACCTTTGACGTAATGAGATGACGTCATCTCAGTTTCATGGCATCGTAACAATTGTGCGCACACCAATGGTCAGTCTTCGTGTGTGATGAGGCCTTAATAGGGTGGTTTCTGCATACAGAGTAGGTATTATTTCCAGATTGTACACGGTGAGCTCGCACATCTTAGTGACTTGTGTGCGTGACTAAGGTGCGTCAGAATTAGTATATATATATATATATATATATATATATATATATATATATATATATATATATATATATATATATATATATATATATATATATATATATATATATATATATATATATATATATATATATAACTAGAATAAAGGAGCACACGTACGAAAATTTGATAAGTGTTTACTCGACGTATAGCGGGGCGCCCTGGCAAAAGCCACGTTGCCGGAACACTTTGGGATGTCATTGCTGCCAACGTGAAGGATGAGCGTTTCCGTTAACGGAGGCACGAAGTCCAATAGTGAACTTACATCACTGATGGTAGCACCACTCTGAGAGATGAAGGCTGGTGTACCCGCATGAAGCGGATCAAAAAGTGTTCCCAAAGTGTTCCGGCAACGTAGCTTTTGCCAGGTACCGCGAGATGCTGGATGTCGTAACGAAACGGCGCCCCGCTATACGTCGAGTAAACACTTATCAAATTTTCGTACGTGTGCTCCTTTATTCTTAATTATATATTCACCGGACCCACAGAATTTATTTTTTGAATCATTTTACTACTATGCGTCCCGGAAAAGCCACTACGAAAATCGTTGACTGCAAATACCCTAAGAGTGCCACATCGACAGCCATTTTGGGTGACTCGAGAACAAAATACTTATATACGCATTTTGATCCGCTTCATGCGGGTACACCAGCCTTCATCTCTCAGAGTGGTGCTACCATCAGTGATGTAAGTTCACTATTGGACTTCGTGCCTCCGTTAACGGAAACGCTCATCCTTCACGTTGGCAGCAATGACATCCCAAAGTGTTCCGGCAACGTGGCTTTTGCCAGGTACCGCGAGATGCTGTATATCGTAACGAAACAGCGCCCCGCTATACGTCGAGTTAACAATTATCAAATTTTCGGACGTGTGCTCCTTTATTCTTAATTATATTTGCACCGGACCCACAGAATTTCTTTTTTGAATTATATATATATATATATATATATATATATATATATATATATATATATATATATATATATAAGAAATCAGACGCTCCAGGTAAAGCTTTTCCGTTCTCTCGTCTTCGTCTTTTTCTGCCTCGCTCTCACTGCCCACACACCCGAGTCAGATGATTTCTTTGTCATGTCAATACACATACACCGATGTTTACGTACTTTTAATAAAAAAATGTTTGACATTACAGTTTGCAGAATGACTACTTGCGTCTTGATACTGAGTATACTTATCATCTGTTCGGTGGCTCAAAAACAGCAAGGCAAGTATTCGCAATTTATTTTCAAAAAAGACGAACATTTGCAGAACAATTCATGGAGTAAGCATTAGTCGAAACTTTGCGGCGTGTTTGCACGGTGCAATTCTACCTGTATTATTCAAGAAATATTGTGGTCAGGCTTCAGATATCACGTCTGTGTCAACTAGAATGATTTCATGAATGGTGTTTTTTTATAATTAAATTGATTTTTGTGGTGATCTTCACTGTGTTCGTTCAGCTGGATGTTCGTAATCTTGAAGTTGAAGTAAGTTATATATTACTTTTATAACCTTCTGAAGCGAAATAAGTCCTGTTGTCCGCTGTTTATATACGCTGACTTATACACGACATCAGTTATATTGCTCAAGTAGGTATAGTGAAAGGAGTTACCTTGGCGACTCAAGTCACCTTAATTGGCTGTGGAACTGTAACACCACTTCAGCATTTGAACGTGGATGACCTCGTGGTTACGAAGTTGCCTATCAAAAGATGGTGTGACAGGCTGAATGAGGTAGTTTACCACGGACATCTTTTAGAGGACGAGGTAAATCCAATCGTACTTCGTCAAAAGTTTTGAAGAGAATCGTGGTGTGGGATGCGGCACTTACAGCCACCCGAGGGTACCAGGCAGAAAAGCGGGCGTCGAGTTGCGGGCATCGTGGATTGCTTTCTGGTAGTTACGGTTGTCTGAGGTTAAACCTAGGGCCAGCTGGCTACATTCTTCTGAGTGTCTGTCGACGTACAATACAGGCGGAGACTTGGAGGTGGCCGGTAAATAGGGCAGAACGGTGTCATTCTTGGGTGAATGGCGATGACCATAAAGGAGGTAGAAGAGAGGAAGCCTGGTTGCTTCTTGCAATGTGGTAATATAGGCGTAAGTTATGAACGGAAGGACCTGGTCTTTATCAGCGTTATTAACTGTCTTGTGCATAGCGATCATGTCGCCAAGAGTTCGATTACAGCACTCTGTATTACCATTGGTCTGCGGGTAGTAAGTGGTGCATGTTCGATGAAAAACTTCAGCAGATCCCAAGTACCTATGGATGGAAGTTATGCGAAGTATGCGGAGGGAAGATGACCATATTGCAAGTTTTTTTTATTGAGTGACACGTCTTGAAATGACGCTAAATATATGTACAAATGTTTCACGCACAGGCATGTTGAAGGGTTGCAGATATTTATATAACCAGTTGCTTGCACTTACGCAACAATGCCAGCTTGAATATGAGTATTAGGAACGCCACAAGCTGATATGAAGTGCTAATGCTCGCGAGGATGTTGACCCTGCACACTGCTAAATAAATCAACTTGGTTATCACTGTGGTTTCATTGGGCCTATCGCTCGGTATTGCCGCCAACAACGCCGCCAATCACGAAGGACACAAGCCATATCTTCGCCACCGAAACCCGGTGCTTCATATAACCGGTGGACGGTCGACTTGTTTCCAAGGGACTGTTTTTCACGCGAAACCAAACGCAGTGATTCGCCAGCATCCGAGCGAAGTTTGACACCATCATTCAACAGTTCTTGTCACTCGCCGTCTCTTCCGCGTCGTTCTTCCTCTCTGCCGCCGGGAAAATAGCACCCGCGGCCTATAGAGGTGAAGTCACCAGACGGTCTTTTCAATATATGCCTCTGCCTGTTGTTATGCTCTGCCCCGCTGCGGTGGTCTAGTGGCTAAGGTACTCGGCTGCTGAGCCGCAGGTCGCGGGATCGAATCCCGGCTGCGGCGGCTGCATTTCAGATGGAGGCGGAAATGTTGTAGGCCCGTGTGCTCAGATTTGGGCGCACGTTAAAGAACCCCAGGTGGTCGAAATTTCCGGAGCCCTCCACTACGGCGTCTCTCATAATCATGTGGTGGTTTTGGGACGTTAAACCCCACATATCATCATCATGTTGTTATGCTCAAAAACAAAGTGAATGTGTTGATAGATGGAATACCGACGATGGCGTTAGTTGACACTGGTGCGACTGTCTGTAATAGGCCTCGCCTTCAGAAACCGCTTGGGTCGCAAAGTAATGTTTTCAAGGAACGATACTATTCCCTTTCGTGGTGCAGGCAACGAGTGGCTTCATCCTCTTGGTGTATGTGTTGTCAATGTTTCATTATCTGAGAAAGAATTTGTCACCTAATTTCTGGTTCTTTCTCATTGTTCTCACGATGTCATTCTTGGTGTCAATTTTCTGGAGCAATGCGGTGCTTACTTCGACTGTGGTAGTGGGGAAATATTGTTACGGGGGTGAGAGAATGAATGAAATAAATATATTTACAAAGTATACAAGGAGAGTCAGAGGCAGCTGCAGCCAAGATGGAAGAACAGCAGCAACAACAACACGAGCATGGTCGCTTTCATCGTCTTCGTCGTCTATGATGCTCTTTCTGTCCGACGTCGTGTAACATATAACCCCCCACTGCTGGCAGCGCCGTCTCGGCGCCTAAAGGAGAGTAGGGTCATATGCGGATATGTACGGTTTGAGGCGGGTCACGTGGACGACGTCAGTAGCAGTTGCGGACGACGATGACTGACTGTCCAACGGAGCAATCTCGTATGTGACATCGGTAAGCCGGCATAAAACCTTGTAAGGCCCCGAGTAGCGAGACAGGAGCTTCGAAGAGAGGCCAACGTGGCGGCATGGTGTCCCGAGGAGGACAAATGAACCTGGAGAGTAGGAAACTACTCTGTGATGGCTATCGTAGCGGGCCTTCTGAGAGAGCTGCGAGCCAAGAAGACGTTCCCGTGAGATTTGGCGGGCCACTTGAGCCCGAGCAGTGGCATCCCGGGCGTACTCTGTTACCGTTTGCATAGTTGATGGGAGAAGAGTCTCGAAGGGTAACGCTGGATGGCGGCCGAACAATAATAGAAGGGGGAGAAGCCAGCGGTATCGTGGCGTGACGAATTGTACGCGAATGTCACATAGGGCAAAGTACTATCCTAATCAAGGTGATCTTTGGAAACGTACATGGAGAGCATTGTTGTCAATGTTCAATTTAGGTGCTCGGTAAGACAATTTGTTTGTGGGTGATAGGCCGTAGTGAGCTGAGCTTGTGACGCGTCGAACACGAGCGAAGCATGTCACTTACTACTTTTGAAAGAAATGAGCAACCACGATGAGTCAGCAGCTGTCGAGGAGCGCCATGGTGAATAATTACGTCATTAAGCAAGAAGTTCGCGACGTCAGTGGCACAGCTTGTCGGTAGCGCTCGTGTGATAGCGTATCTTGTGGCGTAATCAGTGGCTACGGCTATCCACTTGTTTCCAGTGGGAGAAGTAGAAAATGGCCCAACGAGATCAAGACCAACGCGGTAGAAGTGAACGGTGGGTATGTCTATTGGTTAGAGCGGACCAGCTGGTGGCAAGGTGGAATGTTTGGAGCGCTGGCAGGACTCACATGCAGCAACGTATTGGCGCACAGAACGGTAAAGGCCTGGCCAGAAGAATCTACGCCGCACGCGATCGTACGTGCGCGTGACCCCGAGATGTCCCGCGGTTGGGGTGTCGTGAAGCTGTTCAAGTACAGCGGAACGGAGTGTCGCAGGAACTACGAGTAGTAGCTCTGGTCCTTCAGCGCTGGTGTTGCGTCGGTAAAGAATGCCATCGTGTAGAACGAACAAGTGTAGCGACGGGTCTACGTGGGGCGAGCGTAGACTCTGCATGATAGACCGCAAGTGAACATCACTGAGCTGTTCCTTGCGTATGTCGGTGAAAGCCGACATGGCGAAGATGCAAGGGTCAGAATCATGTGCTGAAAGGTCAGGTGGGTCCACGGGGTGACGGGATAGACAGTCGGCATCCTGGTGCATCAGGCCATATTTGTATGCGACGTCGAAGCTGTATTCTTGTAGTTTCAAGGCCCAACGGCCAAGTCGCCCTGTTGGATCTTTAAGGGACGACAGCCAGCACAAGGCATGGAGATCTGTAATTACAGAAAAGGTGCGGCCAAACAAGTATGGTCAAAATTTTCCGACTGCCCAGACTAGTGCGAGGCACTCACGTTTTAATGGAAAACTTGCCCTCCGAAGGAGAAAGGAGGCGACTGGCATAAGCAATGACGCGATCTTGTCCTCGTTGCCGCTGGGCAAGAACAGCACCAATTCCATGTCCGCTGGCATCAGTACGAACGTCAGTATGGGCTGACGGGTCGAAATGGGCCAAGATGGGTGGGGAAGTAAGTGATGTTGTAAGGGTGCTGAAGGCAGTTGCTTGATCAGTACCCCAATAAAAAGGCATGTCCTTCTTCAGTAGCTCCGTAAGCGGTCGGAAATGTCAACAAAATTCTTCACGAAACGTCGAAAGTAAGAACAAAGGCGGATAAAACTCCGTACATCTTTTGCGGAACGTGGTATGGGAAAATCTTTGACAACTCGAATTTTCTCAGCATCAGGTTGCACGCCTCGAGCTCTGACAAGGTGTCCGAGCACAGTGATTTCCCGACGGCCAAAGCGACATTTGGAAGAGTTGAGCTGAAGTCCTGCTTTCCGGAAAACCTCAGGAACAGCCGAAAGGCGGCTAAGGTGGCTTTCGAATATAGGTGAAAATACGATGACGTCATCCAGATAGCACAGACACGTGGTTCATTTGTATCCACGCAGGAGAGAGTCAATCATTCTTTCAAATGTAGCTGGCGCATTACACAATCCGAATGGCATAATTTTGAACTGGAAAAGTCTATCCGGTGTGATGAATGCGGTTTTCTCACGGTCTCGATGATCGACAGAAATCTGCCACTATCCTGATCGCAAGTCGATAGATGAAAAGTAGGCAGACCCATGTAGGCAGTCGAGAGCATCGTCAATCCGCGGCAGTGGATACACGTCCTTACGTGTTACTTTGTTTAGGTGACGGTAGCCTACGCAGAAGCGCCAGCTGCCGTCCTTCTTTTTGACTAGCATGACCACCGTTGCCCAGGGACTGCAGGAAGGTTCGATGACGTCTTTTGTGAGCATTTCTTCAACTTCGTTCTAAATAACTTGTCGTTCAGCATTAGACACGCGATAAGGACGTCGTCGGATGGGGCTGGCGTCTCCAGTGTTAATCCTATGAGTTACAAAGAATGTCTGACGCAAAGGGCCGTCATCAAAATCAAAGATGTCGCGGTAGGATTTCAGCAGGTGCCGGATGTCAGCTGTCTGCGCTGGAAGAAGGTCCGGAGCGATCATCTTGTCGATGGTGGCATCCGCTGCGCTCTTCGAGGATGAAAACAAAGCAGAGGACGACGAAGATTCGGCAACGAACGCCGAAATGGCAGCATCTATACAAAAAACTTTTGCCAAAGACATACCATCTGGGATACCTTGAGCGCACCAGCTGAAGTTTAGGATCGGAAGAGATGCTGTATTTCCCGTGAGTGTCAAAAGTGTGTGAGGCACGGCAACATTTTTGGCCAGCAGAACGTCAGCAATACGTGTCAACTTGTAGTCACCATCGGGAACAGGAGGGACAGATCTCAGGTTCACGTAAGTAACGGCTTGAGGTGCTAGGCGAACGTGATCTGTAGAACGCAGACGGGGTTGAGCTGGTGTTGGGTCGTCATGGTAACACGGTCAATCAATAAGGGCAGAGTGGGCGGATAAAAAGTCCATGCCGAGGATAAGTTCATGGGAACATTTCTCGAGCACAGCAAATAGCACTGTCGTGGAGCGATCAGCCACACTTATACGCGCGGAACACATTCCAAGCACGGGAAACGTGTCGCCGTCGGCGACCTGGATGAGTGGCACTGTGGGTGGCGTTAAAGCTTTCCTAAGGCGGCAACGAAGTTCTGAATTCATCACTGATATGTGAGCCCCTGTGTCCACCAGTGCAACAACGGGTATGTCATCTACTTCAACGTCAATAAGGTTGCGTCGAGTCGGCAGCATAGTCAGAGGATTTGGCGGGCAAGTGGTCGATGCAGCATCACCTCCGGGAGCTGCATCATCTAGTTTTCCCGCGGCAGGTGGTCAGTCGGTGACGTTGGTCGGTGAAATTGGGGCGAGCGAGACTATGGGCGACGGGACAGCGGTGAACGGGACTGGTGAGCTTGCGGAGATGGAGAGCGACGACGATATGGCAGCATAGAATGAACGTCTTCACTGGTGGCCTGAGGTGACTCCCGGTAAGTTTAAAAGCGTCCATGATCCCTCTCTGGCCGATGGGGGTACCCATAGGATGCCTGATGCCAATACCACCGAGTGTTACAATGGCGGGCCGCGTGTCCGATACGGTGGCAGCTGAAACAAATCGGGCGATCGTCAGCAGTCCTCCACTCGGCTGGATTGCGAGGGCGCGCTGGAAGGTTTTGGCTTCGGGCATACGAAACACGGGGTCGACGACGGTTGATCAGCTGAGAGGGAGCTGTAGTGCACTCGGAGGCCAGTCCACCATTGGAAAGCTCTTGTCGCACAATGGCGTGTACCAGTGGCACCATCTGAGGGCTAGAGTCACAGGCATGGGAGCGCGTGGATGCAGGAGACAAAGCTTCAAGTTCACGTCTGATGATCTTCGTCACGTGCTCTGCAGTTAACGGCGTCTGTAGCGCAGGCCTGTCTTCGCACGACCAGGTTGCCGCTGTGTTTGGTAGTCGAGGAAAATTATGGGCGATACGTCGACTTTTTGCGGCCTCAAAACGCTGGCACTCCTTGATGATGGCATCGACCGTGTTGCAGTCCTTGCATATGAGAAGGTTGAATGCATCATCTGCAATGCCTTTCATTATGTGAGCTACTTTTTCGGTTTCTTCCATACCGTTGTCCGCTTTTCGGCAAAGGGCAAGCACGTCCTGTATGTAAGTCACGTAGAACTCTGGTGACGTTTGCGCACGAGATGCCAACTCCTTCTTGGCCGCTGCCTTTCTACCCACAGACTTGCCGAAAAGGGCGCGCATCTTTTCTTTGCACGCATACCAGCTTCCAATTTCATCTTCGTGGTTCTCGAACCACACTTTTGTTGTTCCTTTCAAGTAGAACAGGATATTGGCTAACATAAGAGTTTCATCCCAGTGGTAATTCTTACTTGTACGCTCGTAAAACGGCAACCATTCTTCGATGTCGACATCATCTGTGCCACAGAATGTGCCAGGATCTTTTAGTTGCGGAAGAACAACAGTTGTTGTTGTAGTCGCCTCGGCGGGAGCCGGTCCCTGGTTTGCCATGGTGGAAAAATCCAAAAGTCGGCCACTGCGGAGCTCCGTTATATCGTGTTGTACCCCGCACCACCACCAAATGTTACGGGGTGAGAGAATGAATGAAATAAATATATTTACAAAGTATAAGGGAGAGGTCAGAGGCAGCTGCAGCCAAGATGGAAGAACAGCAGCAACAACAACACGAGCACGGTCGCTTTCATCGTCTTCGTCGTCTATGATGCTCTTTCTGTCCGACGTCGTGTGACAATATCATGAAACAATTTGTTTCTACCATCGCTTTCCGAAAAAGGCTACCGTGAAGACGACAGGAACGCACTTAGTGTGATTGATGAAGTAATAGCACCATCTTGGTGTCTGACACCCGTTCGAGTCTCTTCCACGGTGGTTTATGCAGCTTGTGTTGACCTTGTAGTGGGGTCTCTGCGCTAGAACTGTTCTAAGATGGACATACTTGTACCCTGTTCTGTTGTGTGCATGACAAAAGGAGAAGCAACATTGTGGGCGCTGAATTGTTCTGCTATGCCGGTTGTGCTGCCTCGCGGGATGAAGATAGCTGTCTTCGATGGTGCCTCATGCAGCTCGATAGCGGCACTAGTTACAGACCTAGCCACCTATTCATCTCCTTGCAATATTCGCCATCATGAACATCCAATACTCGGTATGACCAACAAGGCTCTCAGTACAACAGAATGGCAAGCACTGGTACAGGTCCTTTCCCGGCATGTTGCTGCTTTCGACTTCAAACATAGAGATGCACCCCTTCAGTTACGCTCGTCCCGCGCTCCTCACTGAATAGACACCGGCTCTGCATACCCCATCCACCAAAAGCCCTATCGAGTGTCATCCTCTGAGCGCAAAGTTCTCGCCGAACAAGTAAAGGACACGCTGAACAAAAGTGTCGTGCAAGAGTCGTTCCGCTCGTGGGCAGCCCTGGTAATTCTTGTCACAAAATAGGATGATTCCCGGAGATTCTGCGTAGATTACAGGCGTCTAAAATCTCTTACCGCGGATAGATGACGTCATAGATTGCTTGCATGTCTCCTCCGATTTTTCAACGCTTGATTTGCGATCCAGTTTGTGGCACATACCTATGGAACCTGGCGACAAAAAAAATACTGCTTTCGTAACTCTGGATGGGCTATTTCAATTTGATGCCATGCCTTTTGGCCTTTGTAATGCTCCTGCTACCATTGAAATATTTATAGACACAGTATTACGTGGTCTAAAATGGGAAATATACATTTGCTACCTTGACGATTTTGTGATCCTTGGACGCACGTTTGAAGTACATAACAACCGCCTCAGTCTTGTTCTTAACTGCATCGAAAAAGCTGGGCTGGCTCGAAATTTCGAAAAATTTCGCTTTGGCGAACGTCAAACTTTCGTGCTGGGACACTTAGTCGACAAGGATGGCGTCAGACCCGATCCGTCAGACCCAATTTTGACGAATGCCTTGCTGCTGTTACAAGCACGTTCCCCGACGTGGCTGACTTCCAAAGATAACAACGCAACGATCTCAACCAGGATCCTCTTTTTGCCGCCGCTTGTACCTCCCAACACCCTGCTGGCTTTACGGTTTGAGACAAGTTGCTCTACAAGACTTATTCCAGACCTGGAGCACGTTTTCTTCTAGTTGTCCCTGAGAGCCTTCACTCCAATGTTCTACGTGCTATGCATGACGATGCGCATCCGGTCATTTCGGCTTCATACGAACGCTGCACCGCACGCAGGAACGCTTTCACTGGCCCAAGATGTACAAAACAATGAAGCGTTACGTCGCTAGCTGCGAGACGTGCCAACGTCACAAGCGCCCGGCCACCGCAACACCAGGTCCCCTTCAGCCATTAACACCACCCAGCTTGCCTTTTGAACAAGTAGGAATTGACATTCTGGGTCCGATCCCGTTATGTAACAATAAGAACCTTTGGATAATGAATAATTGTCTGTGTGGATCATCTTATGTGGTATGCCGAAACCGCAGCCATTCCCTCTTATACCGCTGCTTCCGTGGCAGACTTCTTGCTCCACTCCGTGATCCTTCGCCATAGCCCACCGCGTGTTATTATCGGCGACCGTGGTCACCAGTTCACTGCTGATGCCGTTGAAGAATTACGTCACATGTGCATGACACATTTCCGTCATTTCACACCGTATCATTCACAGACAATTGGCCTCGTTGAACGGACAAACAGAACGCTGATCAACATGCTTACCATGTACGTTTCCTCCAATGTCGAGAACTGGGATGACGTGCAGATTTTTATCACGTGCGCGTACAACATGGTGAAACATGAAAAAACAAACTTTATCCCATTTAATTTGCTGGGTACCAGGTTGCCTCTAAGCTCTTTGTACGCTTTATTAGCCTTCATTTACACAAGGGCGTTTCTGTATTGAACACCTTGTGCTTCGCGGAAGAAGCCCACGGAAACGCTTGTCTTCAGGCTCTGGCCCCTCAACGTTGTTGGAAGGAACAATACGACGACCGCCACGAACCAGTATCATTCGAAAAAGGTGACTTGGTGTTGCTTTGAACACCGCAACGCAAGCATAGATTGCGTCAAAAGTTTCTGTCACAATCTTCAGGCTCATTTGTAGTTCTGGAGCAAATTCAGCCAGCTCACCTACGTGATAGCTCGTCTTTTATCCAATGGTCCACGATCAAGCAGAACGCAGCTCACTGACATTGCTCGCATAAAACCTTTCTACACTCCTGTGCATCATAACTCGCCCTATGGGTTTCGTCTGCTTGTGGGGGAATGTAACGGACAAGTGAAAGGCAGAGGAGAGAAGGTATGGAAGAAGAAGAGGCTCGGCAAGATCGCAGTGCACTACCACGAACGACCCTCGCTCACCTTTTGTAAATAGAGCTATTTCATCACAACTCGCTGTAACAATATGCTTTTGTATGGGAAGCGCGAATACGTGCCCGAAATGTGAGATCTCTAAAGATTCATCAAAGTATGAAGTCCCTGAAACTTAATCGTTTTAGCGTGATACGCACACACCAAGTATGTATGTCTCGAGCACCTGCTGAAAAGACCTAATATTTATGAACCTCATTAAAACAAATTCCTATTGTGTTTTGGATCGTCTATTTGAGACTTCACGAAGTACTTCCACGCCATAGCAGCTGATTCGTTGTCATTAGCCGCATTGAAAATTATAATTCACTCTGAAAACGGCTACCCAGCCAAGACGCATTTTTCAATGGAATTGTTCAGAGCGAATGTGAGGCGTCTCGCTCCAGCGCGCGCTCGTCATTTAACCTCACTGCCAGAAGAGTGACCTCATGCCTCAGCTTCGCACATGCTCGCACGTACTGTTCTTGAGATCAGCGCCCAATATTATCATACATTGATGAGCACACAACATATAAATCAAAGCAGAACGCGAAGACACAAAATTCGCACCAATGCGATGCACGAACCAAGCAAAAAAAGAAGCGTAGCCGTTGCCAGGCAGCCAAACATCACCGTCTGGTGGTACCACAAGTAGGCGCCACGTAAAAAGCTTACATAACGGCTGTCCATGTGGGCTCCCACCACGATTACAACACTAACATTTTCGACGTCGTCGTTGCTCCCGAATCGTCATTCAGTGCCTGAGGCGTGGCCTTGGAACTCGCGGAACACATTGAAGTACTTTCAACGGTACTCTATGGTACTCTATGGTACTCTATTTTATGGTACTCAACAAGCCACTTAGCCTTCTTACGCCTTTTGCGCTCCGAATCGAACAGCTTATTCGTAACGGACGCCGTTTATACAATTCGCGAAAAAAAGAAAAAAACATTGTATCAAGCAACATAATAAACGCCCTATCTCGCATTAAAAATTTGATGTCACTGGTCACTTTACCTTTCTCATATCTATTGCAAATGCCAATAAATCCAACGGGGATGAACCAAAGTATTAGGGGTCGATTTTTGTGCCTTCAAAGGGCCCCTAAACTACCCAGCGGTCGAAATTTAGTTGAGGTGTGGAAGTTTTGCTCCAAGTTACAAGTAGCGCGTTGCCGCAAGAATTTTCCGAAACGGTGTGGTAATGGCAGAGTTATACGCGTTAAATGATCGAAACGCGACGATTGCTTCTTTCCCTATTTCCTGCGCTACCCTCTTTTAAAACCAATTGGGCCCTCCTCGCTGAGTCAGCTGAGTGCCCTTCCTCATCTCGCATGACATACGTCACCACTGACACGCTCTCCGAGACAGCTTCTACTTCCGGTTGCCGCGATCCGCCAATCCGACGCCCCAGCTCCCAATCAACTGCGTTGTGTGTGTCATCTGGGTGCACTGTTCATTGACAAACCGCTGTTGCTGTCGTGCCGGCCCTTGTCCCTACGCTGGCGACTTGGCGGTTGCGCTACGGGCTGCAGATGTCGATTACCAAGCGGCAACACGTCCAAGAACAGCAAGGTGCGCACGAAAAGCTGTTTGCAGAGTGACCGGAAGTCGTCGGTTGTCGTTCGGTCAATCGTAGCATTGAAAGTGGTGACGTCATGAAGTTTCATTGGTGATGTCACACATGTCAGTGGCGGGAGTGGCGGGGACGAGAAAGGAGAAGCTATGGTTTTTTACGAAATTGTGGCGTGCCCGCTCCTGGTTGCGCTGACGCGTGTGTCATCGTTGATCGCGACGGCAGTCTGCACGTGATGCGCTTGTTTACTTGAAATGTTTGGGGAAATATCGGAGGGGGCTCAGGAGTCCTTTAAGACCAACGAGCTGACCATCAGCAGTCCACCGTCCAAATGCCGCATGTACACAGTGTAACTAATTATACGGTCACCAAGCACTTTGTAGAAACAGCGTTGCCAACTACCCGCAACTGGTAAGTAGAGTTATGCGTCATTATACAAACACTAGTACTTAGGCCTTAGAAATCGTTCAAGAGTTGTATAGCTCTACTTTACAGCATGGTGTCCTTTTGCTGTTTCGTAAAAATGCAACCTGAAAGTCAGTCGGAACAACTATATATCACTGTGTAAGTTGTCAGTAGTGCATTGTAAGGATATTCGTTTTGCAAATCTTAGATTGCGACAGGTATAAACAAAAATATACATCCGCTGCTGGTCTCAGAGTGACAGCGAACCTAATTTTAAAGTAGCGTTGTGTTGCTTGCCTGATTCAGAAAACCTGCGCAATCCAGACAGAGCAAGCTTTCTCTCTGGCCATTTGATATACTCAGTTTGTTTTGCCCTGGTTTGATTTTGCCCCCAATCATTACTGCCTTAGTTATACCTTCTATTTTTTGATGACAAACTTTTATTCCACCCATTTTTCTTAAAGTGTGTATTATAGCATATTAGATGTATTTTTTAAAGGACCAAATGTTTCACTAAATCACTGAATTTCTAGCTTGTTGGGGATGCACACTTCGAAGCACTTTTGTCACATTGGTTTTCATCGAATCTAGGCTATCTTCAGCCGACGGCTCTCTTCTTTTCGAGGTGTGACCTCTACCCTTGATAAACTGATGTAATGGATTACGCAGAATATTATAATTTTCCACATGGTTCTTCTGCCTTTGTACTCGAACGAACTACTGCTGTTCCTCAAGGGCTCTAGGAGTGCATCTTATTGTGTACGTACTCTTTCCAATTCATGCTACAGGTGGAGCATACAATCAAACTCTCCCACTCAATCTAATAACAATGAAGCTATAAAAATAAATCTTCAATAACCCTGATAACGCTACAAATGTTTATTATCGTTTGTACTATATAGAAAAGTCGTCGCTGCTTTAAAACTATTCTAAGAAATTTTGTGTGCGAAACTGGTGATTCGTAACCAGTAACTAAAACTGTATCTCATAATGCTCCTAAGCGCAGAGGTACTATCTATGACTATTTGAAGCAGTGCTAAAGGCATGCACGACGAACATTCTATTCAGTTTTCAGTAGCAGCTTGCTGTGAGTAATTTATGTAAATGTGTCGGAATAGCTTTCTGGCTGAAAAAAAAGTTTATTCTGCAGCGAGGTTGAAATCCTCGACCCTCGGCTTTTCTCGGGATGCTCGCTCTGCAAGTGGAGCTCACCAGAATTTCAGCAGTTCCCAGCATGGGTGTGAATTGTGTGATCAATCATATCGCAGTTTAATTCAATGTTCAATTTCAAGGAATTGGACAAGTAAGGGGTAGTTTCACGTTCTTAAGAGAATGTGGCATTTGTGTTTCGAAGCTTTCAGCCATGAAAGTGGCTGGAAGGTTAAAGCGTATAGTGGTGTTAAAAGGCGATGACCAGCTTAATACGTGCATTTGTGGGTAGTGCGAGTTCAAGCAGAAGCAAGAGAAAGCACTATATTTAGGTTATGCGAATGCAATGGTACTTTACTGAAGGTGTGAAAGAAGACTGTTTCTCGCAATATTGTCGCAAGGAATTAGTAAGAATGGCCGGACTATACAGATGGACACTGATCGGAGATTCAAACATTGCTTTTGTAGTGATTTTAAGAACTGACGTGGGTATTCGTTAGAAATATACGGACAACAGTGATCTAATGTAAAACTATGTAAGTAGGTACTGCACCAACTTTGCAAAGTAGCACAAAAATATTGTTCATTTGTAGATATGGCACGTTACTTCAAACTCAGCTGCAAATGAGCATGCAAATGTGCTTCATAAAATTCACTTCACGCAGCTTGCAGACAAGGTCATTTGCATCGCCAACGTGATTTCGTTACTTATTCAAACCCTCATTATTTCAGATTTTTCGTCAACTCAGAAATATATCAAACAGCATACCATAATACTCAGGTTCCGGGTAACTTGAATAGACAACACAACAATACATAGCATACAGGAAGAGAAGGATAATGGTTTCTTTCATACCTATATATATATATTCATTAGGAATACAATTCAAAATAGTGTATTAGAGAGCCATTCTATACACAATGCTGTACCAACCAGCGTTAGCATTAAAGACTGTATATATTAACTTACTAATGATTTAACATTTATTTATTGTTGCTTTAGAAAATAGTTGCAGAAACAGTCATAAGTGCAACCTTGGAGACAAACAGCTCTGCACACTGGCAGGAGGCAGCATGACTTTCAGGGATTGCAGTAAGTAACTTCAAGCTTTCAGATTTGCATGTGCAAACATGTTATTCAGACACTTAATGGGCTGTTGTATTTAGAACTTTGCTAAAAAAATGGCTGCTGCTTGATATGCAGGCCAAAGATAGTTACGCTAAGCTATGTTTTTTTACAGTGGTAGTCGAAGCACAGGAAGCCAACCGAATGCTATGCCTAGTTACACGTCTATGTTGAAATTCTTGCGCAAGCACAAAGGGACACAAAAAGGGAGACAAATGGGCACCCGTTTGTCTTCCTTGCAGTGTTCCTGTGTGCATGCGCAAACATTTCAAGATGAATATGTTCCAACTAGGCTTAATCGCAGTTTTGCTTTAGTTCCACGTACCCTGCTGCCATCACCCAGTACTGTTGTGTCGTGTAGTTTTTTTTTAGCCTTCCAAAGCCGTCGTGAAAGTTGAACGCGAGACGACAATCACTGCCCCTAAGGCTCGTCGCTGTCGTCTTTCTGCATCCTTCTCACGAAGTTTAGGTCACCGAAGTTGCCGTATATTACCATCATCAGCCTGCCACTTTGCTCACGCATTCTCAGGTTTCCACTTTGACTCTTTTTCAAGCTGGCTGACAATCCCAGGATGGTGTCACGCAGATTGGTGCTTTTCTCACTTAGACCTCGCAGACAATTTCGTCGTGTGGCCATGGCACAACGACTGAACATAAGCAGTTGCCCGCTTTTTTTAGCGGAAAATCACGTACTCAGTCACTTGAAAAAAGTTTGGCGAAGCGTCGTTTTTCATCCGTTCAGTGGTGGGAGAGACGCGCCTAGTCAGCGGTATGCAATGTCAGCAGAAGTGCCACGTGGAGATACAGGGCGAAACTTTCTTTATTACGCCACTAAAACTTTCACTTGGAGTTTAGAAACGGCCCTTATTATCTCAATGTTACATCATCTTGTTAGGTATGTCGTAAAGCCCCCAGAATATGCTTAATTTAGTAAAATGTTGCCTGTAGGACAGGTGCACCTTCTCTACACCTTTTTTAACGGAGAGGAGAATCCGTTTCTTTCTGAGCTTGTACACGGGAGCACAAAAGCCAACGTCACAGTCTTGGCAGTTCATTATTGGTGGGCAACGCATTTCAGCTGTACAGAGATGCCTATATATGGCAGCGCCCAGGAAACTTTTCGTAAAAAAGCTCTCTAGACAAAACCCATCTTTGACAAAGCAACAAACAGTATTTCACTTTGCTCGTCAAGTCAACCACAAAACTCGCAACGTATGGCCTCTGAAAATAAATGGAGACGTATCTTTATTCACTCAATTGTCCCTTAGATCACTGTTTTGTTCCTATTTGTTTTTGTTTTGTTTTTTTACAATCTCTAAGCTATCATTGCATGTTCAATTCTGCATAGAGCAGTAAGCAACCGGCCCTTCATTATGCATACCCTAGGTGGTAAAACATGCCACCTACAAAGCTGGGTCGCTAGGTAATGTAAAATTTTCAGCATTGAGACGACTAAAAGGAGGTTAAATGGAAGACCCCAAACCTACTATTCGCATGAAAAGGCAAACGAACACTCTACTTGTTCTAGATAGGGCGAGCACAAATGTGGGTTGCTTTGTATAATTTGTGCACCTACAGAAACAAGAAAAAATTATTCTGATATAAGGCAGCCGGCATCTTTTCACAAAAAGAAAACGGTATTTGACGCATGTGCGCTTTCAATTAACATTCTTTAAAATAAGTACACCTAAAACTCAGGAAAGAAGAAATCAGATCGAGCTAAAAGTATTGCCACCTGCATTTACTACTCGAAGATGGCAGCTTTGACGCATTTAGAGCTCTCGCAGAACTAAGGCTTTTGAGATTCGTGGCCGTTGTCCGGGTTAGGCATTGCAATGTCCCTTAATCATTAGAAGTGCCTTCACGGTTCCAACTGACTACTCACTTTTCTTTGTGTTTTTGTGTTTTGAATGAGTCATAAAAGTGCACTGCGCATGTTTAGTTTCTAAAGAGTGACGACAGCATGTACAAGTAACATGGTTCTGTGTTTTGACACCATTCGGTTTGAACTGCTTCCCTCGAAGATATTTGCTGAATTCGTCGGCACGTGCATTTACCGCGGATTTGCCTCAGCTGTAGTTTATATATATATATATATATATATATATATATATATATATATATATATATATATATATATATATATATATATTGTGGGCATTTAGTATACGCATCCTCTTCACCGGTACATTATCATCATTATCATGTGTGGCTCATGCATCCCCATCGTTGTCGCGTAGCATCATCATCTTGGCTCATTCATCGTAGCTGTCGGCTGCCGGTTCCTCGGGCCTAATAAAAGGTAATCCAAACCAAGACTTCATACGAGGTGGAGAGTGCTGTTAGATCCCTCGTCATCCTCTCGACCACTCTACCCCCTGGAGCTACGTTCAGGTCGCCGCTTGGCCCAGGTGTCCGGAAATATGTCGCACCAAGATGAGGCCGGTGCTGCAGCCGTTCCCACTCAACCACCGCGTGCCGCGCCCTCTCACGTCATCAACAGCCTCCAGCGTGAGCCCCATCCTTTCGCTGGTATGCGCGGGGAAGATGTGGAAGAATGGCTGGACGATTTCGAACGTGTCGGCGCTGCTAACCGTTGGGATAACGCCTACAAACTCGCTCACGTGTCATTCTACCTCACGGGTGTCGCGAAGACGTGGTTCCTCAACCACTTCATCGACATCCCCGACTGGTCAGCCTTCAAAGATCAGCTTCGTCATGTCTTTGGCACACCGGCTGTTCGTTCGGCTCTCGCAAAGAAAGCTCTCGCGACTCGGAAACAGCACATCGGGGAGTCGTACACATCCTACATCGAGGATGTTCTTTCACTTTGCCGCCGGGTTGACACACCAATGACAGAATCAGACAAGGTGCGCCAGCTTCTTAAGGGGATTGCACCCATCGCATTCAATGCCCTAGCGATCCAAAATCCGGCTACCGTTGCTGACGTTGCGACAACCTGTCAGCGCCTCGAAGAACTTGAGTCTATGCGCCTACAATCAGACAGTGACGCGGCCCGTATTACGACTGATCCAAACCTGCGGGATACGATAAGGGCGATTATACGTGAAGAATTGGAATCAATGGGATTCACACTACCTTCAGTGTGTCCCGTTCAGTCCTCTTCAACGTCATTGCGGGATGTCATCAGGGAAGAGCTCACGTCTATGACCCACATGGCCAACCTGCAGCCCATTGTCTCTCGTACTCTACCATCATTCCCGCACACCGCCGCCGCACCACCAGGCACCGTCAGCTCGACGTCCCCGCCACGAACGTACGCGTCGGTTGCTGCCGCACCTCCCACAAGCTTTCCCACGAGCTTTTCATCACCACCGCGTGAGCCGTCACCTGTCCCTCTGACTTTTCTCTCTCCTGGTGCAGTTAGCGCAAGCTACTACCCTCATCATCGATCGACTCGGCCTACGTGCTATTATTGCGGCTATCGTGGTCACATTGCACGCTTTTGCCGCAAGCGCCAGCAAGACGAGCGCCGAGGATACGACATACGCGAACGAGACTATACCGGAGGAGCCTTGTACCAGGGTCGCCGTTATTCGTCACCGCCGCGTCGATCTCCATCTCCGCGAGCATCGGGTGAACAGCGCAGTAGTCACCGATCAACCCGACGCCGTTCACCGTCGCCTTACCGTCGCTCTCCTTCCCCTCTTCAGCCCGCTTCCCTTACTTCTGATCGGCGTCCGGAAAACTAAGCGATGCAGGTTTTGGAGGACAAACTGCATTCCAACGCAAGACTCCAATTCCTCCAGCGCGCCCCTACAATATGATTGCGGTCACAGTTGAGGGAGTGGACGTTGATGCTTTGGTGGACACTGGGGCTGCGTTTTCTATTATTCGTGCTGATTTGTGTGCCCGTCTTCGAAAAGTCACGACGCCTTATGATGGACCGACACTGGTTACAGCCCAAGGAACAATGATTCGCCCTTCCGCTCTTAGCACTGCCCGTGTACAAATCGACGAAATTCTTCATCATATAGAATTTGCTGTGCTATCCCCGTGCTCCCATGAACTCATTTTAGGCTGGGACTTTCTTTCCTCTGCTTCTGCGGCTATTTGCTGTGCACAACGTGTCGTCCATCTTACTGACACGGACCACTTGCTCAACGACGAAACCTACAGGCCACTTCGACTCATCGCTGCAGTAGACATCGAGTTACCGCCAAACGAACATCAATTAGTGACAGTTTTGTCCAACGACGTCGACTCTAGTGACATTTTGGTCACTCCGTCACCGTATTGCCTTAATAAAGGCATAGTTCTGGCATCAGGTGTGGCTCGCTTCAACAATGGATCAACTGTCCTCGCTGCTACAACACCACACAAGATAAAATTTTACTACCACGGGGCACTACTGTCGCCTGCGTTGCCGATCTGCAGCCTGTTTGCGTTGTGCCTCTTACCCCTGTCTCCTCTAAAGGCCATCCTGCAGATCATGCTGCTTCCTCGGCCTTTACAGCAGCCATCAACAAAGACTTGAATGACTCACAGAAGCAGCAGCTGCTTGATTTGTTGGAAAAGCATGCAAACTCCATTGACGTTCATTCATCCACCCTGGGCCAGACATCTGCTACAGCACATCGTATTCAGACCGACGGAACATCCATTGTGCACCGCCGTCCGTACCGCGTCTCTCTAGCTGAACGAAAAATCATTGAAGAAAACGTAGACGATATGCTGCAACGGGAGATAATCCGATCCTCAACCAGTCCTTGGTCGTCGCCCATCGTTCTGGTACGTAAAAAAGACGGTTCCGTACGATTTTGTGTCGATTACCGAGCACTCAATAAGATCACTAGAAAGGACGTATACCCCATGCCACGCATCGACGACGCCCTAGATTCCTTACAGGGTGCTGAATACTTTTCGAGTCTCGACTTGCATTCAGGCTATTGGCAAATCCCCATGCACGAAGATGATAAAGAAAAGACTGCGTTTGCAACCCCGGACGGCCTATACGAATTCAATGTTATGCCGTTTGGTCTATGCAATGCGCCCGCAACTTTTGAGCGCATGATTGACACCGTGCTGCGTGGCCTGAAATGGAAGACTTGCCTATGTTACCTCGATGACATTGTTGTCTTTTCATCGACGTTTTCTCAACATCTGCAACGCTTGGACGAGGTCCTGACTTGTCTTGCGGGCGCTGGTCTTCAAATTAACACCAAAAAGTGCCATTTCGCCAGCAGATCTATCAAGGTACTCGGTCATATTGTGAGCAAGGACGGAATTCGCCCAGACCCCGATAAAACTGCGGCAGTGCTCCGCTCCCCTCGCCCTGACAAACCAAAAGATTTGCGAAGCTTCCTTGGTCTCGCCTCTTACTTTCGGCGATTCATACAAAACTTTGCCTCCATAGCCGCACCACTTCATAAGCTACTTGCTTCCGGTATGTCCTTTCAGTGGTCTCAGGAATGTGAATCAGCTTTCGACAGGTTGAAGAGTGCCCTCACGACCGACCCTGTACTTGCTCATTTTCACGATGATGCACCGACCTTCCTGCACACAGACGCTAGCGGCCGCGGTTTAGGAGCCATGCGCCTGCAACGCGACAACTCTTTGCGAGAGCGAGTCGTTGCATACGCCAGCCGCGTCCTCTCCGCAGCCGAGAGGAACTACACGATCACCGAGCAGGAGTGCCTCGCCATCGTTTGGTCAGTACAGAAATTTCGTCCATACCTGCATGGCCGCCATTTCACCATTGTGACCGACCACCATGCTTTATGTTGGCTTTCGACACTCAAGAACTTGTCGGGACGCCTCGGACGCTGGATTCTACGCCTCCAAGAATATGATTTTGAGATCGTGTACAAGTGTGGCAGGAAGCATAGTGACGCCGATGCTCTTTCTCGCTGCCCACTTCCAGCGACTCCACTCGGGGTTTCCGCCGTCAATTTGCACAACACGCCCTCGGAGTCCACGTCTACGGCGGTTTCCTCTCTCGCCTCTATGGACCAGCTGCCTTCGGATGACCCGCACGACTTTCCTTCTCGACAGTTGGCTGACCCATACTGTCGACGTATTATAGACTACCTCACTGGCAGTTCCCGTCCACCTAATGCAAGGCTCCGTCGCCAACTCTCGCAATTTAAGCTGGACAACTCGGTGCTGTACCGCAAAATTTACCAACCTGACGGTCAGCGCTGGGTTCCCGTTCTACCCCGATCGCTTCGGTCCGAAGTCCTCAGGGCACTTCATGACCATCCGACTGCTGGTCACCTTGGTTACCATAAAACCTACGATCGCATTCGAAGTCGGTTTTATTGGCCAGGCATTGCCACTAGCGTAGCTCGGTACGTCGGGTCCTGCACTACCTGCCAATGTAGAAAACTACCAACATCTGCTCCCGCCGGTAAACTACAGCCTCTTCCGTGCCCAGCCACACCATTCGAAGTTGTAGGCGTCGATCTTTATGGCCCCCTCCCAGTCAGTGCTGCTGGAAACCGGTGGATAGTAACAGCCATTGACCATTTGACGCGCTACGCCGACACGGCATCCGTTGCAACCGGTTCAGCTTCTGAGATTGCCGATTTCATTCTTCGAGCCATTATACTGCGTCATGGTGCTCCACGTGTGTTGCTCAGTGACCGTGGAAGGGCCTTTCTTTATCAACTAGTGAACGAACTTCTTCAGGCCTCCGGCACAACTCACAAGACTGCCTCTAGTTATCATCCCCAGACTAACGGCCTCACTGAGCGATTCCACCGCACTCTTTCTGACATGATCGCCGCCTATATTCAACCAGACCACAAAAACTGGGACGTTGTTCTACCATTCGTCACTTTCGCCTACAATACGGCCATTCAGCGAACAACCGGCTACTCGCCATTTTACCTAGTTTATGGACGCTCCCCTACTTCTTTCCTGGACGTCTCCTTCTTTACCTGCCAAGCGAATTCGTCTCCATCCTCTTCAGAGGAATACGTTTCACGACTCGCACAGTGCCGCCAACGAGCTCGTATAAACACTGAAGCCCGCCAGGAAGACAGAAAGCTAGTTTATGATGAATCGCATCGTGATGTATCCTTCCAACCTGGAGACGAAGTGCTGCTTTTGACGCCTGTTCGCACACTTGGTTTGTGCGACAAATTTCAGCCTCGGTTTATTGGGTCGTACACAGTTCTTGAAGAGACTTCACCAGTCAATTATCGCGTGACGCCACTTGTAGCCCCAGCAGATCGCCGTTATCGAACTACAGAGGTCGTCCATGTCTCCCGTATGAAGCCCTTCATGCGACGTTCTTTGTCCCCTTGACTTGCCGCGGCCAGGCTGGCCGCTTTCACGTGGGGGGAATTGATGTGGGCATTTAGTATACGCATCCTCTTCACCGGTACATTATCATCATTATCATGTGTGGCTCATGCATCCCCATCGTTGTCGCGTAGCATCATCATCTTGGCTCATTCATCGTAGCTGTCGGCTGCCGGTTCCTCGGGCCTAATAAAAGGTAATCCAAACCAAGACTTCATAATATATATATATATATATATATATATATATATATATGTATATATATATATATATATATGTGTGTGTGTGTGTGTGTGTGTGTGTGTTTGTGTATATTACATTAATCTACAAATGCTCAATTATTTTTACCGTTGTTGATTTTGAGAGCATGGAATTATCTGCTAATAACTTGTGTACCAGTGTAGCTGTAACTGCTTGAAGAACACTGGGTGCTACAGAAGCACTAGAATAATTTGATGCTTTTTACTAGTTTTTATTACTATAATTGCCGATATTCATTGGTCACGAATGTAAGTCAATTGATAACTATGAGTTGCATTTTAAATCAGAAGAGTCACCATACGTGCGAATAAGTACAGTGTTGGCAAGATAGCATTAATTGGCATGTTTTGCAGAAATTTCAGTGTTACTGTCGCGTGTAACGAGAGAAAGTTCAGCGTTGTTCGTCAATAAATATTTCACTTCTATGGAAGTAGATGAAAGAACACGGTAGGCCTCAATGAAAACTGAACTTTGGCTTTCTGCGTAGCAAACACTTTATCTACCAATAAACTAAGCAAGTGCTTTGCGTTGTAAAAAATTGCGATGAAATGTTGTGTAGTAACTGTAATGTCTGTAACGCATGTAATATTTTGTGGCAGTGCTGAAATATTACTATATAGATGTACCTGGCGTTAAATAAATTATTCCTCAAAAAGTGGTCGGCTCGCAGATGACCATCTCATACAAAGTGTGGAACTTTTGAGAAGAAGTGGGTGTTTTGCCATTTTGCAAAATAACGAAGTATGGCAGAGTGGACACTTGACAACTGTGTATCCAGCAAACATTACAGGATATTTTAAACAGCCAACATTAGCACAGAGACATTTTTGTGTGTATGTGGGGGGCGGTGGAAGAAGATCCGCACGAGGCTTGATTACACCATTCAGTACTACTGAATGGTGTAATCAGGCCACCTTTGGAACCTGAACTTGGCAACGTTTAACGCTAGAACCTTATCTAGTGAAGGAAGTCTAGCTGTACTATTCGAGGAGCTAGAGCGTGTTAAATGGGATATAATGGGGCTCAGTGAGGTTAGGAGGACAGATGAGGCCTCTACTGTGCTACAGAATGGGCACGTCCTTTGTTATCGGGGCTTGGCAGACAGAAGAGAACTGGGAGGGGGGTTCCTAATTCACAGAAACATAGCTGGCAACATAGAGGAGTACTATAGCATTATAGAAAGTGTGGTAGGTATTGTAATTAAACTGAATAAAAGATACAAGATGAAGGTAGTGCAGGCTTACGCGCCTATATATAGCCATGATGACGCTTCAGTTGAAAGCTTCTATGAGGGCGTGGAATCGGCAATGAGTAAGGTAAAAACACAGTATACTATAGTGATGGGCAACTTTAACGCAAAGGTAGGGAAGAAGCAGGCTGGAGACCACGCAGTAGGAGATTATGGCATCGGCACTAGAAACGCCAGAGGAGAGCTACTAGTAGAATTCGCAGAACGCAATATTTTTCGGATTTTGAATACTTTCTACCGAAAACGAGAAAACCTCAAGTGGACATGAAGGAGCCCTAATGGCGAAAATAAGAACAAAATAGACTTTATAATGACTGCACACCCAGGAATCGTGCAGGATGGGGAAGTGGTTGGCAAGGTACGATGCAGTGACCATAGAATGGTATGGTCTCGAATTCGCCTAGACTTGAAGAAGGAACGACAGAAACTGATACGCAAGAAGCCGATCAATGAGCTATCACTAAGAGGGAAAGTACAGGAATTCAGTGTGTCGCTGCAGAACAGGTACTCGGCTCTTAGTGAGGAAACCAACCTTAGCGTAGATACAATGAATGATAATCTAACGAGTATCATTACGGAGTGTGCAGCGGAAGTTGGAAGAAGGGTAGTTAGACAGGACACTGGAAAGCTTTTCCAGGAAACGAAGAACCTAATTAAGAAGCGTCAAAGCATGAAAGTGTCAAGTACAACAGACAAAATAGAACTGGCAGAGCTTTTGAAGTTGATTAATAGGCGTAAAGTATGCGATGTAAGAAGGTATAACATGGAGAGAATTGAACACGCTCTGAAAAACGGAGGAAGCGTCAAAGCAGTGAAGAGGAAACTTGGGATAGGCAAAAGTCGGATGTATGCACTAAGGGACAAAAAAGGCAAAATAACTATCAATATGAATAGGATAGTTATAATAGCGGAGGAGTTTTACAGAAATCTGTACAGTAGCCGAGACAACCACGACCTTAATACAATAAGAACTAGCAGAAACCCAGATGACACCCCACCAGTAATAATAGAAGAAGTCAGAAAAGCTTTGGAGAGCATGCAAAGAGGCAAAGCTGCTGGAGAGGATCAGGTAACAACAGATGTGCTGAAAGATGGAGGACAGATTGTGTTAGAAAAACTAGCCACCCTGTTTACGAGGTGTCTCCTGACGGGAAGGGTACCAGAGTCTTGGAAGAACGCTAACATCATCTTATACATAAGAAAGGAGATGACAAGGACTTGAAGAATTACAGGCCGATCAGCTTGCTCTCTGTAGTTTACAAGCTATTTACAGAGGTAATTGCTAACAGAGTAAAGAAAACATTAGAATTCAATCAACCAAAGGAACATGCAGGATTTCGAACAGGCTACTCAGCAATTGACCACATTCATACTATCAATCAGGTAATAGAGAAATGCTCAGAGTATAACCAACCACTATATATAGCCTTCATAGATTACGAAAAGGCGTTTGATTCAGTAGAAATATCAGCCGTCATGCAGACACTGCGGAATCATGGCGTAGATGAAGTATATATAAGCATTCTGGAAGAAATCTACAGGGGATCAACTGCTACCTTAGTGCTTCATAAAGAAAGCAACAGAATACCAATCAAGAAGGGTGTAAGGCAGGGGGACACAATCTCCCCAATGCTATTTACCGCGTGCTTACAGGTGGTTTTCAGAAGCCTAGAATGGGAACAGTTAGAGATAAGAGTTCATGGAGAATACCTTAGTAACCTGCGCTTCGCCGATGACATTGCATTGCTGAGTAACTCAGGTGACGAATTGCAACTCATGATTACGGCGTTAGACAAGGAGAGCAGAAAGGTGGGTCTTAAAATAATCTGCAGAAAATGAAAGTAATGTACAACAACATCGGAAAGGAGCAGCGCTTCGAGATAGGTAATGGTGCACTTGAAGTTGTAAAAGGCTAAGAGTTCTTAGGGCAGGTAATAACCGCAGAGCCTAACCACGAGATTGAATTAACTCGAAGAATAAGAATGAGGTGGAGTACATTCGGCAGCACTCTCAAATTATGAGAGGTAGATTGCCACTATCCCTGAAGAGGAAGGTATGTAACAGCTGTATCTTGCCGGTACTTAGCTACGGAGCAGAAACCTGGAGACTTACAAATAGGGTTCAGCTTAAATTGAGGACGACGCAGCGAGAAATAGAAAAAAAATGGTAGGTGTAACCTTAAGAGAAGAGAAAAGAGCAGAGTGGATTAGGGAACAAACAGGGGTTAAGGATATCATAGTTGAAATAAAGAAGAGGAAATGGACATGGGCCGGGCATGTAGCGCGTAGACAGGATAACCGCTGGTCATTAAGGGTAACTAACTGGATTCCCAGAGAAGGGAAGCGGGTTAGGGGGAGACAGAAGGTTAGGTGGGCAGACGATATTAAGAAGTTTGCGGGTATAAATTGGCAGCAGCAAGCACAGGACCGGGTTAACTGGCGGAACATGGGAGAGGCCTTTGTCCTGCAGTGGACGTAGTCAGGCTGATGATGATGATGATGATGATTATGATGATGATGATGATACGACAACGTTCTTCATGACGCCATCCTCGAAGCCATTGAGTCAGTGGGCCTAGGTGGACCGCTGTATTGTTGGACACGATGTTCTTTACAAGGGCAGACCCTATTTGTGAACAGTGCATATGGTCCTCTCCCAACACTCCACGCTTCGTGGAGTTCTGCAAGGTGGCGTCGGGAGTCTAGCCCTTTTCAACGTCTTACTCATTGGTCTAGTTGAATGACTACCGAATGTGGTCGACCTATCTATGTACGCTGACGACATCTGGGTCTGGGCATCTGGCGTGACAAGATCTCAGGTATGCGCAAGGCTCCAGAAAGTTGCGACGTTGGAATCAGTGTACCTCAATGAACAGGTGGGAAAATCTCGCCATAAAAATGTGCAGATTGCTTTCAGTCGAACGCCAATAAGACCATACGCTATGTCTATTGATGGTTAAGTGATACCATATGTCAGGACGCACAAATTTCTAGGCGTATTCATTGACAGAGATCTCTGCTTGGGCCCACATGTGGCCCACTTGAAGAAGAAGCTGACAGACATCACTAACTTGGAGAAAAACTCACTGACAGACATCACTATCTTGGAGGCAAAACCTGGGTGACTTCAGCACATGCAATGACGCAATTGTACAAGACGCTTTTTCTCGGCTATCTGCAATACAACTTGCCTGCGTTGACCGATACCTGCAGAACCAGCATTTGCACACTCCAAAGCATCCAGGCAATGGTTCTGCGAGTTTGTATGGGCCTACCACAATGTTCATCAACAGCTGAGACAATGGCGATCACAGATGACTAACCGCTCAAGACACATATCCTAATGGAAGGCTCAGAGCTCACGTGAGGTATCTTTCTCACGCCCCTGCCCATCATCTAGCCTCACTGCCAGAAGACTGACCTCGTGCCTCATTTTGCCCGACAGCCTTGTGATATCACACACACATACACACGGGATATACAACTCCGTCCAGAATTGCAACTCCCCCATATCGTATGACTCATCCACATGTTGAACTCATGGTTCCAGGCATACGGTCAAAAGCCCAGCTCTCATCTCTAGTGCTAAAGCAGCTTTCTCTTCTCTTGTTGTACGGGAAGTACAGTGAGCATACCTATCCGTATACTGACGCTTCAACTAAAGTGGATGGGTCTGCAGGGTCGGTGATCTTTCCTGCAACAGCGACAACGTTGAAGATTCGGTTATCCCTCCAGACGTCATCGACAGCTGCGGAACTTGCTGCTGTACGTACCGCAGTTAAAGTCATTAAAGACCAAGAAGTCAAGAAATGGAGTGTGTTCACGGACTCCAAAGCAGCACTAAAGAGTTTGGTATTCGCCTTACACCGGAGACTTCATGAACAACTTTTGCAGGAAGTTAGAAAGCTGCTTCACCACCTCTTCGACGAAGGACACATAATCAAGTTTCAGTGGCTTCCAAGTTACTGCGGCATAACGAGCAACGAACATGCCGATGCAGCTGATCGATCAGCACACGAAGATGGTGAAGATAATTCTATGCCCTTTTCAAGCACTGATGCTGCAAGGGAAATCCTAAAAATTGCTAATGAAGAAATGAAACCCCCGAATAACGCTGAGTGCTTACCGCACAAGCGACCGCTTAGGCTAGACACGTTTCGTCGACTTCGGCCTCCGTCCGGACTCTCTTGTCTCGAGACAACGGTGCTTTGCCGACTGTGGCTCGGTGTCGCTTTCACGAAAGTTTTTGCTTCCGAATCGGCATAGAAGACAGTGTTGCTTGCGGTCATTGCGGCAGCGATGCAACGATAAAGTGCACTCTCTCTCACTGCCCTCGTTATAGCGTGCAACAATGGCAGCTAGCTGCTGCGTTAGCTCGCCTTGACTAAAGTCCTTTGTCAGAACAATCAGTGCTTGAAGGGTGACATGATATGTTTCGCACAGTAAATCATTGAAGGCCTTATTGAAGTTTGTGCGTGGTAGTGGCCTATTGAGTAGGCTATAGCACCCGAGCTCAAGATTTTTTTTCATTTTTGTGCGTCTATTTCATTCCTCATTTTCTTTTCCATCTTTCTTCCCTATTCTCTCTTCCCTTAGTTCAGGGTAGCAAACTGGATTCTCCAATTTTGGTTAACCTTTAGGCGTTTCCCTCATTTTATTCTCTCTTTCTCTTGTTTCAGTACCACATAAAGAGAATTGCGAGTTGAAAGCACGAGGTTATTGCCAACATCCTGAAGCCCCGATTTGCAAGGACGATAAAACCTCCTGCACATGTAGCTGTGGTAAGCTGAAATCCCAACTTTTTAACTGAGCATAGCTTTTGTTAACTGAATATAGAGCAAGTTTTGAAAATTTATGCTTTTTTCATGGTAAAGAGCTTGATTTTTGCCTTTGAAAGCATTTTTTGATGACAAAATATTCTTTACTGTTAAGGACCAGGTATTCCGGCTTTTTTGTTTTTCTAAAAATTACGTGATGATTTAGTGTTTTCATACTTTACTGTCCCTTGACATAAAAGATCCACACGGAGCTGTAACGCTTTGCTTCGTCGATTAACAAATCGGAAATGTAATTATGATGAGATAAAGTTTTCAAGCGGAACAATATTTTATCTCAAATGGCACAGAAATGCGCGTACGTTTACTCGCTAGGCGTATGAAAGCCAAAATGCCTCTTTTTTCTATTCCTAATAATTACTTTTACAACTTCGACAAGTGTCGCCACCCTGTGTACTTCATTTAAGCTACGCCTATATGTAATGAAACTTTCTTGAGAAGTTGCACGTTGTCCAATCAGAGTGGAAACCATAAGCGCAGATAGCTGCTGCCATAACAAACCCGAGCCCCACTAACACCTCCGAAATGCATCGTAAATGATATCTCAATTTTAAGCAACGTGTTGGACCGGTGATCATATATCGATGACCGAAGGCAGTGCGGGGTGCCTTTATGGTACCGAGAGAGTTACTATTGCCTTTACTGTGAGTTAGCCTTTAGCTGGGCATTGTACTTCGTTCCATACGTTGTGCGCGATACTGCAGAAGGCGTAAAAAACATGACTGATTCCTCCGCTATAAGAGTCGGTATAACAGGAAAGTGAAATGTGTGTTCACAGACATAGTTGAACGTTACTGCGGATCACTTCGCGGAAAGGCCAAAGCAATAAATTCGACAAGAAAAAAACACGCTAGTCTTGCGTCTGGAGAGAGTGAACAAAACACTTATTTGATGTGCTGCTCGAGAAACTCGGTGAATGGTATTCTGAAAGCGCTGCGTCAGAGGACCTCAAGCGTGCAGCGGAGGCGAACGGGAGCATTGAGGCACGTTAGACAGGAGCGCCACGTGGCAGTTATCTTCGAAAACAAAGGGAGGCATGTGCTCCTGCGGAGAAAGATGCGTTGCGTGCCATTCTCGAAGGCGATAATGTGTAGAACGCAAAGCAACGGGCAGGTGCTACCACTGTGTCGTTTTAGCGAAGCGTTGGTAACACTTGCTTTTTTGAGCACAGCGTTGCAATGTCAGCACAACGTGTTTAGCGCTACGGTCCTTAGAATTACTTGTGTGTGCCTTCACTAGTATAAAGGCACACATACAAAACATCAACGTGTTGCTATTGTACCTCAAATATTCGCAATTATTTTTTTAATTGACAATCGCACAAGTATAAACGCTGGAGCTTGAGCAATACTGGTGGGCACGGCGACTGGGGTTGGCCGTTTGAGGTATCATTAAGGGCGCAGAAACAGACAATTATACAGATAGACAGACCACAATTTTTACTGCAAAGGTCCCCGAAAAAGACTATCGTCATTAAGAATAGAACGTCAAGTGTAGAACACCAAAAGCTAAAAAAATCACAGTATATCAATGCAGTGAATGATGATATTTGGGGCAAAGCGTCCGTCAGTCCGTGGATTATGCGTCCGTTCGTGCGTCTGCCCATGCGTCCATCGGTCCGTTTGTGCGTCCATACATCCGTGCGTCCGTTTCTGCGTTAGTGCGTGCATCCGTTCATCCATACATTCATTCGTCTGTACATACGTCTATTCATGCGTCCATCCGTCCAATCGTGCATCCGTCCATGCTTTCGTTCATGCGTGCGTTCATGCGTCCATCCGTCCAATTGTGCGTCCGTCCCTGCGTTCGTTCAGGCGTCCGTTCACGCGTCTGTCCGTCCATCTAGCAAACACTCCAAGTACAGCCATCTCGCATCTCTTCATCACGTATTTATCATATTGAAGTACCGCCATCCAACGGACATTCTAAGGACCCATTGAAGGTAGCTACCCATTGCTATGATGAAGAGACGACTACTACTACTACTACTACATACATCGCTGATGCATGACTTATGGCTTCAAAGGGCACTAAAGGCAACTATTAAGTCGACGTTCATTGTTGAAATAGTGGTCCAGAAACATTGTAGTGTTAGTTGTGTGCCAGGGAACGGCTAATTTTGAGACAAAAAACACTTTATAGTCCACAATAGATTAGCGCACTACAAAATACTCACCTCAAGAAGAGGACCGACCGGACGGACTCTAGTTACATTTGCCGCGCACAACGTTGCCGGGAGTTGCTGCGCTAGCAGCAGCAGCAGACCAAAAGAAGTGGGAACCACAGCAGCAACAACAGCCAATGATCAACTTCCCATTAGTGGCTCCGAGATTACAGACGTTTTGTGGTCGACTGCACCCCGCTAGATGGCATCAGCTGTCCATTGTAACTACGCGAAAATTGATTTTTCGGATCACACGAGTCATTCCCGAATAGTAGCGTCTGGTGGTTCTTTTTTCCATTAATCATAGAAAAACGAACCAGCAGCATTTAATTGCGTCTCTTTTTGCACGGAAGGTTCTTTATTTAGTGCTGCTAGATCGAGTACTAGTGATGAATTGTAGGTTGTCCGTCTCATGTCATCGGGATCATTTTGAGGATGTATACTGCTGCGGCTCATTTGTTCTTGTGCATTTAGCTTAACTTCTCGGTAAGTAGAGCACTGATGTTGATAATATTGTCATTTTAGATGTCATATATTGATATTTCACTCTGACGTAAGTCGTTATATGTCCCTTTAAGAAGCTTCGCCCCCTTAAAAACACCCCCTAGCTTAAGTGTAACAATTTCTTTTGCTTGTTCATCATAAAACTAAACGGACGTCATCTGTTTTATAAAACCTGCATTGGTTTATTCCAACGAAAACTATCACGTAGTGGTGAATCCTGGAATGACGTGGCTACGTAGTGCACACGTCGGGGACGACCGACCCGCTCTTTAAGGAGCTTCGCCTCTGAAAGCTGTGGATCATCTCCCTGAAGGCAATTCTGATGGGATTCGAAGCCGCAGTGGTGTGCCCGGCGTTGACCCGGTTTTAACGGGCGTTGACGCAGGTTCTAGAAAAACGGTTTTAGCTGAAAGAGGAGGATAAAACTTCATTTATCTCAAGAGAAAAGATTTGGTGATGGTGTGTCAGAGGAGCCCACCCAACGCAGATCTGAGCTACCCTCTTGGCCCATTCTAGGATATGGTCCTCGGCCTCGGGTGCAAAGCTGTGCAGAGCACCCTCCCGTTTCTCCTCACTATTAATGTGTAGAGAATCAGGTGTTCGATTTCGAGGACACCCCACTTGATATGGTCTTGGTTAACTCTTTGCTGGCAGAAATGCAGAAAGGGTAGCGGTATATTGCAGAATCTCTAGGAGGGCGAAAAGTGAGGGTAGGAAATGTACAGGTCTGTAACTGGTGCCATAGCATTTTATGGTAGCGTTAAGCTTGGTGTTGTAAGGGGGTACATTATGCGCTGTAGGCGGTAGCGATCCGTTATATAGTTAAAGGTCAAAAGGTGATCTCTCGTCCTGGAAAATGTCGCGTGGTCATAGGCACCATCAGAGGCCTGCACTCAGCCCTGATTCCTTGAGCCGCTTTATTGCTACTCAACCCTACATGCGCGGGCGTCCATATGAAATCAACGTCTTGCGTGGGAGGATGTTTATTAAGAATTCAAAGAGCAATTTGTGAAATGAGTTCTGCGCTGAAGTTACGTACGACAGTTTTGGAGTTTTTAGCAATTAGTTTTTGTTTCAGTTTTAATTATTTACAAAGCATCGATTACATAACAGTTGTATACAGATGAGAGTTCCAGAGTAAAATGCTTAAAACTGGACCCTCAGTTAAAAAGTACAACAAAAGTGAACTGAAAACACTTGGCAGAAATTTAGCAGGTGGTATTAAGAAACTTGTACAAGGCAAAGCAAGCAGCTACATGGTAGAACAGTTGAAAAAAATAAAACAATGCAATAAAACGAAGATCACAATGCGAAAATATTATCAAAAAGCAATGCGATAGAAAGCCATATACGACATACAGAAGTAATACAAAAAAAATCTGAAAAATTGAAACAAAAAATGCAAAAATAAACCAGGATAAGCAGGAATATATATATATATATATATATATATATATATATATATATATATATATATATATATATATATATATATATATATTTATATATATATATATATATATTATATATATATATATATATATATATATATATGTGTGTGTGTGTGTGTGTGTGTGTGTGTGTGTGTGTGTGTGTGTATTTATACCCTTACTAAAGTGAAATATCAGGAGTTAAAAGAAAGATTTTATTGGTGTTTTGAAAAGTGAAAATGAGGACAAAATTTTAGGTTCTAACGGCGAACTATTCCAAAGATAAATGGTAGAAAATTCAGATGTTTTTTTACCGTAGTCAGTGCAAACATGTAGTAGCAAGTAATTATGAGTAGAAGCAAACATGGCGGGGTTAGTATTCTTGAGCGAGCTACATTCAATATATTTATAGGAGAGCTGAGAAGTAAGTAACCTTCTAAGCATTATACTTATGCTATACTGAAATAACTTGTTAACAGAAAAACGTTTATGCTCATTAAGCATGCTAAAGGCATCTGAACCCGAACAACTGCAAGTTATGATGCTTATGGCTTGATTTTGTATATGTTGAATGGAATGAAGATAACAATGATAGGTGTTACCCCAAGCGATTATGCCGTAGTTACTATGCGACTGAATAAATTCAAAGTACACTGAAAGCAATGCAGGAAGTGAAAAATACTGACCTGTCTTGATAAGCGCAAGGATACTTCTTTTTCAAATGATTGATGTGAAGATAAAACTTCAAAATCCTGTCTAATGTCATACCTAGAATTATCAAAGAGTCATTCATGGGAATAGAATGATTTGCTAGTGATAAAGAAGGAAAGTTTTTTAAAGGCTTTCGATCGTGGTGAAAAACCTAAAAGTTTGTTTCACATAGGTTATTCATTAGTTCGTCAGTGTTACACCATTTATACATGTGGACAATTGCAATATTCAGTTTATTTAGTAAGGAACTCAGATATGTATATCCCGTGCTGATATGGTTGTATCGTTTGCGTACAATACATAGTGGCATAAATTCGTGACGTCCGGCAAGTTATTATTATAAAGAGAAAAAAATCAAAGGTCCCAACACTAAACCTTGAAGCACTCCTGGTTAGTAATTTTGAAGAGCAAATGTTTTACGCACGTATACCTCAAATACTCGGCAAGCTAGATGATGCTTCAAAAACGTTAAAGCAGGGCCTGTGACCCCATAGGCTTCTAGCTTACGATACAAAAAAAAATGACTAGTGGTGTCAAAGGTTTTAGTAGGGTAGAGGAAGACGGAACCGACGAATTGATTCCCATCAAGAGTGATATTAATCAAATCTCTTAGACAAAGTAAGGCTAAATTAGTAGAACTTCTGGCCCGGAAACCAAAATGGCTTGAATATGTAGAGTTAATCTAAGTACTTAGTTAATCTGGACACAAAGCTCCACCTCGGTGGTCTAATGGCTAAGGTACTCGGCTGCTGACCCCCAAAAAGGCGCGATCTAATCCCGCCTGTGGCGGCTGCATTTCTGATGAAGGCGGGAATGGCGTAGGCCCGTGTACTCAGATTTGAGTGCACGTTAAAGAACCCCTGGTGATCGAAATGTCTCGAGCCCTCCACTACTGCGTCTCTCATAATCGTATGGTGGTTTGGGGACGTCAAACCTCACAAATGAATCAGTCTGGACTCAAATAACTTTTCCATTATTTTACTTAGGAAGGGGAGGATAAAAATGGTATGGTAGTTGGAGAGCAGCTCTTTATGACCTTTCTTAAAAACTGGGATTACCTTAACACGTTTTAATACTTGCGCAAATTTACCAGTTTTGAAAAATAAGTATTTATTGCACATATATGTTCGCAAACAACGGCAGCAACCAGTTTCAGGTGGCGTATTGAAATACCATCTAATTCACGGTTCATGTTGCGAGCGTTGTGAATAGTAGAAAGCCCCTCACTTTACGTAACTGGGAAAAGATAAAATGAATGACACAAAGAATTATTTTAGGTTAAAAACTTGACGGCTCACTTCCCTGAGATAATGCAAAATGATTGGAAAACGTGCTAGCAATCTCAGCAGGCTGGCTTAAAATAATGATGCAGTGTACGATTGTGGATATAACCGCTGGCGAGTTACGGTTCATAAATTGATTCAGATATTTTCATTGCGTTTTAGGATTACCTGTATTCCACATAGATTCCGCTTCGTATATAGTATCGCCTTTTCGCTTCCCGGAGAGTGCTAGTGAGAATTTCACAATACTTCTCGTACTTAATAAGCAGAGAACTAATTCATGGCTGTGTTTTGTTTTTTATACAAACTATCTTTTTCCTCAAGCTTTTTAGTAAGCTATTGGTCATCCACGGGCCTTTCGAGTACCTGAATCAATTCTTACAGCCAACTACTTTAGAGGTGGAAATTTCCGGAGCCCTCCACTACGACGTGTCTCATAATCATATGGTGGTTTTGGGACGTTAAACCCCACATATCTATCAATTACTTTAGAGGTGGAAGGAACTGCCTTCGTGAAAACATCGCAAAAAACCTAAAAGCTTCCATAAGCTCATGAATTAAATCGAGAGAAGATCAGTCGGTGGAGCTAATTGTAGAAATTATATCATGTGTATCGAAAGTTGTGGTAAAATATGTGGTGCGAACTTCAGAGAAATGGACATTGAAAACTGCAAAAATACGAAAGTGATCCGTAAGGTCAGTGTTAACATCGTCTGCAGCAATTCGCAGGTCGATGTTAGTTAGAACATGATCGATAAGAGAATGGAATCTTTCATCAGAACATCGAATTGGCGATGTGATGCGACATTCAAGACCAAGTAAATGGAGTAACCACGAGAGCACCCAAACGTAAGCCGCTAGATAGACACATAGATAGACACGCACAAGGTCAACGAAGTTCGCTAAGAAATGCTTCGCACTTAAAATCGCAGCATATCAAGGGACTGAATGATGATGAGTAGGGCGAAGCGTTCGTCATTCTGTCCGCGCTTCCGACGGTCAGTTCGTTCTAGCTTCCATCTGTTCATGCGTTCATCTGGGCAACCGTTCGTGCATCCGTCCATCCATGCATCCATTCATCTGTGCGCCCGCCCTCTGTCTCTGCGTCTATTCATGCGTCCGTCCATCTATTCGTGCGTCTGTCCTTCCGTGCGTTCGTGCGTCCATCATTCGTCCGTGCTTCCATTTGTTAATAGGCCCAACCGAGCGTCTGCCCATCCATGCGTCTGTCCTGCCATACGTTCGTGCATCCATCTGAGCGTCGAGCCATGCGTCCGACTGCGCGTCCGTGCTTCCGTTCTTCCATCCTTGCGTCTATGTATCTGTCCATTCGTGCATCTGTTAGTCTGGCCGTCCGTCTGTCAATCCGCGCATTCATCCGTCCGTCTACTTTTCTGTCTGTTCGTCTGTGCGTAAGTCTGTGTCCGTCCGTCCATCTAGTGAACACTTCAAGTACTGCCATTTCGCGTCTTTTAATCATATATTCATCATATAGAAATATCACCATTCAGCGGACATTTGGTTGATGATGGATGTGTGGGGTTTAACGTCCCAAAACCACCATATAACTATGAGATACACCACAGTGGAGGGCTCCAGAAGTTTCGATCACCTGGGGTTCCTTAACGTGCACTCAAATCTGAGCAAACGGGCCTACAACATTTCCGCCTCTATCGAAAATGCAGCCGCCGCAGCCGGGGTTCAATACCGCGACCTGCGGGTCAGCAGCCGAGTACCTTAGCCACTAGACCAACGCGGCGGGGCCAGCGAAAATTTTAAAAAATAAACGTGAGATGTCTACTATATCACTACCACTATTACTCTATATCGCGGACGCACGGCCCGCGACATAAAAGCTTTGCGCTGAATACCTTGATACGTCACACGTGTACCCACCAACAGCATAAAATTGAACATATCGTGCCATATAAGAATCTAGCTTCGCTATCGTGTAGGGCTATAAAAGGCACGCTAATAAATTTTTCGCCCCTTTTTTGATATTGAATGCTTCAACTATTTCTCGCGTGGCGAGAAATAATATGGTAAATACTGTCACCAACTGGCCCAGCTTTCAGTCCTTCTTGGTAGTGCTCCAACATCTGCAGCAAGACGTGAGCATGCGCAGTGAAGTTGGCTACTGAAAATGCACAGTAGCCTGTGAAAGGCTAGTGAAATAGCTACTTCGCATCTAAACGTGCCGGCAACGGGAGTCCAACCCATGACCTCTGGGTCGGCAACAACAATGCCGTGCACGCAGTGCACTGCACTATGGCCACCTACTTTAAAGGGTTTAAGAGAAGCCTTCTTTATATCAACCTAATCCTTCTCATATTATTCTTGGTAAAGTGTACTAATGCATCATAACCGTGAAATCCACGATTAGTTCCTACAACCCATCGTTTCTCTCACCCAGCTTATTCGGCTCGTTTCCAATAGAAGAAGTTTACCATGAAATGGTACTTTAACTGTCGAACATCAAGAGACATTGTTAAGATGTCTTATATCAGAGCAAAGTAAGCACTAAGCTACTTCTGTGAGAAGACGTTTTACTTTCTTGTTACACCGATTCCTAATACGGAGGATCAACCGTGTTTCAGATACTTGTTCCCTTTGCTGGGGGGTTGTTTCTCTACGTTGCGCCGGTGTGTAGGCTAGTGCTCATTGCCCCCGCTAGAGGCGAAGTTGTGGTCTTAGTTTCAAGAACGCTCACTAGACGGTACGCCACCACTCAGGCGATCAGCATTGATGTACGCAGATGATATAGTGCTAATGGCTGACAACAAGGAAAATTTGCAGAGATTGGTGGACATCTGTGGTAATGAGGGAGATAGGTTAGATTTCAGGTTCAGTAAGAAAAAATCAGCAGTCATGATTTTTAATGACAATGAAGGTAGTGAGCTTAGAATACAGGAGGTCACGCTAGAGATAACAGACAAATACAAATATTTGGGCGTATGGATAAGCAGTGGGGCCGAGTACCTAAGGGAACACGAAATATACGTGTTGACTAAAGATAACAGGAATGCAGCAGTAATAAAAAACAGGGCACTGTGGAATTACAATAGGTATGATGTTGTGAGAGGAATTTGGAAAGGGGTCATGGTTCCTGTTTTGACGTTTGACAATGCGGTCTTGAGCATGAGATCAGAAGTTCAAACAAGATTAGAAATTAAGCAACGTGGAATAGGTAGGCTTGCCTTAGGAGATCACGGGAATTCACCAAATCAGGGAGTGCACGGTGATATGGGATGGACATCATTTGAGGGCAGGGAAGCTAGCAGCAAGATAAAACTTGAGAAGCGATTGAGAGAAATGGGGGAGGAACATTGGGCTAGGAAGGTATTCAGCTACTTGTACATGAAGAATATCGATACAAAATGGCGGATGCGAACCAGAAAATCGACTGGTAAATACTTGGAAAATAGCAGGGCGCCAAACCAAAAGGAATTATCGGTTAAGAAGAAGCTGAAGGTAGCTGAGACCGATATGTGGAGAATCGGCTTGATTAAGAAGTCCGCACTAGAGATCTATCGAACTTTTAAGCAGGAAAAAACCAAGAAAAGGATCTATGATAATACTCGGGGTAGTTCTCTACTGTTTGAGGCTAGAACGGGAGTATTGCGAACAAAGACATGTCGGGCCAAACACGAAGGGGTAGACATGGTATGCAGTGCGTGTGGAGAGGAAGAAAAAACTACCGAACTCCTGATAATGTTCTGTAAAGGGCTTCACCCTGTAGTTCAGGTTGATGGCGCAGAGTTTTTCAAAGCACTGGGGTTTAGGGAAAGTGAGGACAAAATAGACTTTAAACGGGCAGAATTAACTAGAAGGAGGTTATCTGATTGGTGGCTAAAGTCAAGGCCCGAGTGAAAATTGAACCCTTCGCTGCAAAATACGAATCCTCAACCTCACTATTTAATATAAAAAATAAATCTAGTTTTTGGTTCATTAAGTATAACGGCTTGGTGGCTCTAGCCACCGCCCGATCTAAAGGGTACAGCCATATTCATCAATCCATCCATCCATCCATCTGATGCTCACTCCACTCTTGGCGCGTGCTCTAGTTTGGTAGGAGACAGCCAGGTGGCCACGCCTATGTATAGCGCTCGCTGTCGGCGCGCTTCCTGTATATTTCACCGGACATAAATTTAATTGAATGGGGTTATTTATTTACATCATTCTGTGTGCGTCAATACCACTCTCCACTTTGAACACCACAGGAGCCAAGGTGGCTGCGCGAGGCGCTCGCATTGCGGCTGTAGCGTGGACTCGCCGTCAAGACACCTGTGCGACCTTCCACTACATTCTGTTTTTCAAGATTCTTCGGCTGTGTACTTTTCGGATCACAAAGCCAATATACTAAACGAAAAGTGTTCTTCCGAGCTTATGTGATCCTAAATAAGCTGTTGAACAAAAAATGTATCTACTGCATTATTATCTATATAATATATTGATATGTAAATAATAAACATTGTGTACATACCGTGTATATACAATCACAGCTCAACAACTGTCGTGTCACGTCTTTATATGATGATGATTGAGCATATGTAGAGAGAATTCACGGCTTACCAGATTTGGCCTTTGGAGCAAGCCCGTTTATCATCATTCACTTCGTGGATATGCGGGATTTTTTTTTCTTTTGATCCACACCCTACTTTCCCCTGACAACTTTCCGTGGTTTTCATTCATTCACCACGTTCCTCCGGCTACACAGAGCGACCTTCCTTTCGTTCACACTATCGCAGCCAGGACTTTAAGACGGTTCTTCTATTCCTTTGGAGCGTTGGCCAACTATCTGTAGCAGCCAATAACAGCATCCTCAGCCATAAACCCAGCCTCCTTTCAGTCTCTAATATTTACTTTCTTCTCCTCATTGCTCTTCCGACACTTAGATTTGCTCCCTTTTGGGGGCTGCCGAAATTGCGTCTTTTCGTTACTCTAACCTCTCCTCCTGCTCCAAGCGCTCGCTCTATGTAAGCGACGTGGTGTATCATGGCCACCGCGTTTCATTGCACTGGAACTAGCGCCTATTTTTTAGATGCGAAGCAGCTCTCCGACTAGCCTGTCTAACGTTGTCCGTCCGTGTCTTTGTGCCAATGCGCCGCACCGCACTCGCCTCGCCGCAGGTGTTGGTGTGGTGCCGAGTAGGTCAGCCTTCCCTCGCGTAGCGCGGTGCGTCACACTGACTCACTCACCTACCGCGCGCTCGCGCTTGCCACGTGTCACCTCTCTCACTTCACCCTCTTCACCGCTAGCAACGTTTGAGTTCACATCGAGTGAACACTCTTTCAGCTCGTTTATCTGCGATGAAGACGATGCCGAAAAGCGAAGCTGCTTCAGCCGCCGAAACATGCGCCGAAGCACTTTGGCCTAACGCCGTCGTCACCGGCGTTGCGAGGATTAGCAGAGCTGATCGCGTTTGTGACTGGGGATGTCACGTTTGCAACGCCGACAAGGTGTGAGTCAGGCAAGCCGAATGCAAGCGTCGGCAGGGAATGACCAACGACACCAGCGAAGTGCGAGTCAAGCACACCGATCCCGTTCGAGAACGGAGAGGGTGCGTGGGTAAGAAGGACGAGACGAGAGCCAAGAAAGCCAAGCACAAGCGTCTTCAACGCGTCGGCCACACCGACGACATTGTCATGGTAATAAAATCGGTGCACGTAACAGTGTAGCAAATAGCCGAACAGCTTCGATCGAGTTGCGCGACTTCGTCGTCGTCTTTTCTGAAGACCAAATCATTCGACACGCTCAAGTAATGATGACACTAGCCACGCAACAGCCACAAACTCACTACACGCTCGTATTATTACTTCCCCTCTCGAAAAGCATCGACTCGAAGCTTTCAAAAGTATGCAGGCAAGAACAAGTCTTCAGTGAGAGTAATACGGCTTCATCCTAGTCACGTGGACGATGTCCGGCTGGGAACCACGACGAGAGGACTGCACGCTGGGTTCTGCGATAACTTCGTAGTTTACATCGCTGAGGCGCTGAAGAACCCGGTAAGGGCCGAAATAACGACGCAAGAGCTTCTCATAGCGGCCGCATTGGCGTACGGGGCTCCAAAGCCATACTTTTTCTCCGGGGTGGTAGGTGACTACTCTGTGCAGGAGGTTGTACTTATGAGCATCGTGTTGCTGCTGAAAGCGAATGCGCAAGCGAGCTAGTGGTCGAACTTCTTCGGCGCGCTGCGAATACTGCTCAGCATTTTCGGTGGTGGTCGTAAATGCGTCAGGTAAGAGCATGGCGTCTAACATCATAGTAACTTCGCGGCCGTGACGCAGGCGGAAAGGTGTAAATCCTGTAGTTTTTTGCACGGCGGTGTTACATGCGAAAGTTACGAAAGAGGGGACACTGTCCCAGTTCCGATGGTCTACGTCGGCATACATGAAATTCATGTCTGTGATGGTCTTATTGACCCGTTCTGATAATACATTAGATTGTGGATGGTAAGCTGTCGTTCGGCGATGTACGGTGCCGGTGAGTGTCATCACTTCTTCCAGTAGTTGGGCAGTGAAGGCCGTGCCTCTGTCTGTTAGAACCACGGCCGGTGCACCATGGCGGAGGACGACAGCATGAATGACGAAATCCGTGACATCGCTTGCCGTACCGTGCTGGAGTGCTCGTGTTTCACAAATCGGGTTAAATAGTCGCAACTATTATCCAGCGACTCCCCGCTGAATATTTTGGAAATGGACCTTGCAAGTTCATGCCAACTTGTTGAAATGGTTCTCGGGGTGACTCCACAGGGTGTAAAAGACTAGCAGGTTTCATGGGCAGAGTTTTGCGACGCTGACAGTTTTGGAAAGTTTTCACGTAGTGCTTGTCCGTGCGGGACAGTTTGGGCCAGTAGTACGCGTGGCGGATACGTGCGAGAGAACGCGTGAGCCCTAAATACCCGAATGATGGTTCGTCATGGCATGCCTTAAAGATGTCATCTCGCATCACAGATGGTATGACCAGTTGGGCGGTTCGAGCGTTGGGACCAAAGCTACACTCGTACAGAACGTTGTCACAAAGGAAAAAATTATGAAATCGTGCGCCTGAACGTTCGTGGTGCCTTTTCAAGCTTGTCCTCAAAATAGTCGATGATCGGGCGAAGTTCTCTGTCATCACGCTGTTTTTGAGCCAAGTTGGAGGCTGTGGCGGCCATGAGGAAGCAAGTCAGCATCGGTGTGCCTTCGTCCTGACTTGTAAACCACCGTAACGTCAAATTCTTGTAAGTGGAGACTCCATCGAGCTAGGTAGCCTGAGGGGTCTTTGAGGCCTGCAAGCAAGCACAAGGAATGGTGGTCGGTGACTGCTTTGAATTGTCACCCGTACAAATACGGTTGGAGCTTGGCTATGGTCCACACGACAGCTAGGCATTCCTATTATGTGGTGGAATAGTTCGTTTCAGCTGATAACGTACGACTAGCGTATGTGATCACTCGCTTGATACCTTCCTGCCATTGCACAAGGACGGCTCCAAGACCGACATTACTTGCATCTGTATGCACTTCAGTGTCGGCATTTTCGTCAAAATGACCCAAGATTGGAGGAGTCTCCAGGCGTCGTCGTAGCTCGCAAAAAGCTCCGTGTTGTTCTGGGGCCCACACAAAAGCAACGTTGTCTCTCGTGAGTTTGGTTTAAGGGTTCTGACATTTTGTAAAAGTTTGCAACGAAGCGATGATAGTACGCACAAAGGCCCAGAAAACGGCGTACGTCGGGTTTTTCATCGGAGTTAGGAAGGCAGCGACAGCCAGTGTTTTTTAGGAGTCAGGGGCGAATTCCATCGTTGTTGACGACAAGATCGAGAAACTTGAGCTCCTCTTAGCCGAAGTGGCATTTTTCGGGCTTGAGCGACAGGCGAGCTGTTCGTAGCCCCTCAAGTACTGCACGAAGACGCTGAAGGTGCGGCTTGAAAGTCGATCAAAAATGACGACGTCATTTAAATAGACATGACACGATTGACACTCGAGACCGGCCGAAACTGTGTGCATCATTCGTTGAAAAGTCGTGGGAGCAGAGCACCGTCTAAAAGGAAGCACCTTAAACTCGAAGAGCTTGTCATGAGTAATGAAGGCGGTCTTTTCACGGTCACGCTCATCGACCTCGACTTGCCAATAACTACTGCGTATATCCATGGATGAAAAATATCTGGTGTTTCTAAGGCGGTCGAGTCAGTCGTCAATGCGAGAAAGTGGATAAACGTCTTTCTTTGCCACTGTGTTCAGTTCGCGATAATCAACACAGAAACGCAATATGCCGTCTTTCTTTTTCACCAACACAACCGGTGATGCCCATGGGGTTGTAGATGGCTGAATGATGTCGTCAGCAAGCATTTGTTGTACTTGGTCGTGGATAGCATCTTGTTCTCTGCGGGGAAACTCGACAACCATGTTGTCGAATAGGCCTTTCGCTGGGCTTTGTTATGATTCTGTGCTGTGCGACGGGTGTCTGATGTTGGACGTCGTGGCAAAGCAATCACAGAAGAAAAGCAAGAGTGAGCGAAGACTTTCTTGCTGTGAAGTTGAGAGTGCGCAGTTCACATCAAGCCTAACCGGAGATTGTCATCGCGAGGACCGGGAGAGAGCTGCGCAAGTAAGAAGCTGGCTTTCGAGTCTCCGATTTCTTCGGAGTAAGCGATGACACAGTGCTCATGGTAGTAGCTTCCGCGATGAATTCATCGACAGTGGTTGGGGGCTTGCGTATGAGTCCAGCGAAAAGTTGTTCCTTGACACTCCGCAGTAGGAGCAGAGCTTTTTTTGTTTCATTCATCCCTGAGTCAGCGCGCTTAAACAAGCATGACATGTCTTCGACAAACATAGCCACGTTTTCATTTGGCTTCAGAACCCGGCTCTGTAGAGCCTGCTTGGCCTTTTTTTTTTCTTTCGGGATTTCTGAATGCTTAGCATAGCTGTCGCTGAAATTCTTGCCAGTTGGTGATAGACGGCTCATGGTTGCCATACCAGATGCGAGCATTCTCTTCAAGTGCGAAATAGACCTAGCGAAGCTTCTTGGTGTCGTTCCATTCGTTGGTGGCTGCGAGCCAAACGAAGTGGTCTAGCCAGTCATCTACGCCCTCAAATACATCACCATAAAACGGCTTCGGGGTGCGTGCTGTGTAGACGGCGCTTGGGGTGGATGCGAGTTGGTCTACGTTGCTCTCTTTCGTGTGACTTGCCATTGTGGTGGTCATTCTTGCCAAGCTCGAGAGACCAAATTCAGGAGGTAGTCCTAGCAAGTGGCGGCTGAGGCGAAGTGCCAGGTTCTCCTCTGGAATTGTTGAAATGATGGCAGAAGCTTGCAGCGGCTTGAGTTAAAACTAGCGAATTGAAATTGTACACAGCACGTCCACAAGTTTGTCATGGTACTAATATTAGTGCAAGTAACTGTGTAGCAAACAGCGGAACAGCTTCGATCGAGCAGCGCGAGTTCGTCGTCGTCTTTTCTGCCAACCACATCCTTCGACACACACAAATAATGATGACACTAGCCACGCATCAGCCACGCATCAGACAAACCCACTACATGCTCGTGTCAATATGCGATCTAAGGAAGCTGAGCGGAAGCGCCGAAAGTGGAAGGCAAACGTCGGTGAATCCTCAACGTTATCGGCAACGTCCCGAAAACGCCACGCAGCCTCCGCCGAATCGCCCGCCGAATCGTCTTGTGCGACGCTGCTGCTTCGAATTCTATCAGGGTTCCCTTCAGGAAGATGTGTTTAATTTTTGGAGCTTGTTGTACCAGAGGACATGTTTGAACTACGCAGTGTTCGTAAAGGTTGACGTTGACCTGTGACATCAATAGTAGCCTGAAACCGCTCTCGAAAGCGAAACTAGATCTTAAATAGTGATCATATAGCCACTGATTTTGAAAATAGGCATTCATAGGCAATTATAGGCATTTAGAAGCGGAGCCAAAAGTGGGCATGTATACGTAATATAAAACACTTTAAAGGGCCTACTCAACCTCGAATTTTCACTCATATATCAAAATGGCACTACAGGAACGCAAAAAACAAAATTGGCATTTGGCTGAAATCTGGTCTCTAGTGAGACAGTGCACGTTATACGGTAAGTCGTTGATGTATGTGGATCCCTTCACTAGCGTGACTTTCATAATGCATATAATCATTCCCGGGCTTAAAACATCAAATGATATTATGATTTTTTCCAGGAGAAAGTAAAGGACGCTTCGGCAGTAAACGAAAATCGGGATAATAATAGCGCCAATCACATTTCTTTCTACACTGGCCTTTCCATGTCATCAAGGCTTTTGTTTTGTCACTTGTAAAGACATTAAAATGATATTCAGCAAAGCATGAGTATTTGTTTTTTACGCTTTGTACAACTGAGAACAGCCACAAATTGAGAAGAGTTAAATGTATGAATTTATAGTTTGCTTGGATTCATCGCAGATCTGAAGGTTTTTATTAGTTATCCTATGCAACACGCAAACTCGCATTCCGCAAACAAGAGTCAAGAATACTAAAGAAAAAAAACCCATTGGCAACACTCGAACTTTCTTCGCCACCTAATTTCGGTGGGTAAGAAATTAAAAGCCGCGTGGAACCAATTCACTTCTCTTCAGCCCTAAATGAACTAACAGCGAGCTGAATGAAGTGGATGCTTTTGAACAAGGTGATCAAGAAGAACATTTCACTGGTTATACCACCGAAGCAGGGGAGTCCTACCAGATATCAGGGCGTAAGGATCGAACTCTATAAAGAGCAAGTTGTCCAGTTTGTGGCACACTTTCTGACAATGATTATACGCATACTTCTTCATCTATAGGTCCATTTCAGTACGTTGAAGATTCAAATCAGAATATTTTATAAGATGCTGAGGTTGGTATATTTATTTATTGTAAGATGATACCGTTCCGTAACTGCACCCTTTTGAGAGTTGAGGGTACACACGTATTCTAAGCAAAAGATGTGTATTTCTGGTCACGTAGTTGCAGGTTCAAAAACAAAGAAAGAAAGAGACGGCAAAGTTGTACTGCTTACTGAAAGAAACAGGTGTCAAAACAATAATGGTATAACGCCTCCATATGAAACTAAGCTTCAAACCGTAGAAAAACTGACATTTTTATAACCTGGATTTGGAGACATCTGCATGTAGCACCATTTCTCGTCGGCCAAAGTGGCTGCGTACTGAAAATGAGTGGCATTCAGATAGGTTAAATAATGCATATCTGACAATAAAAAGCGAAATATAAAAAAATCATGGCATATCCCCACAGTGAATGATGATGAGAGGGGCGAAGCACCCATCCGTTCGTCCGTGTGTCGATTCTTTCTTGCGTCCGAACGAGCAGACGGGCAGAAACATGGACGAGCTGAAAGCCTGAAGCACAAACTGACATACGAATGGACGGACAGACAGACGGACTGAAATAAGCCCGAACACATAGGCGGTTGGACACACAGACGAACGGACAACCTGTTTTCTCCGCTCATCCTCATTCACTTCACGGATATCCTGTTATAATCCCTAACGCCACCTAGATATATTATTCTCAAGGGCATGTACAAACAACGTCATCTGTTAAGCGATTCATAAACTAGAGGTGGCTGTTTGCATGCATGAAGAGGAGGGAACGATTCACGGCCTAAAGAGCTTCCCCCACAAAACAACTCCCGGTTTTATAAGTCAGAGATATATCAAGGTTTGTGTCTCAGAACAAGTTGCGTTGTTCGCAGTGTGTTTATTATTTAACAGTAGGATCCCATGTGTTCTTATGGGTGGTGCTCGATTGTTTTGGGGAGCCAGACACCCTAAAGAGCTATGCCACAATTTTAGCAAAACGTATCCGTGGGTCTCTGCTACATACACTCTGGAGTCGTTTTCGATTACTAGAAAGTATAAAAAGATGCCATTTTTCTCACCTATTTCCCATTCAGTTATGACCAGCGGCCGGTCATCGCTCGAGAGATGGGGCAACTTTCAGATGTCCCCGATTCCTTAATGGCATTGAGACTCGTTGCTAGCTAGCTTTTATTTTAAGCACCATGGAAAGAAAACTGGGCCACCTAATATTTTTTGTTGAATAGAGTAGGACCTCGTGCCCCCTACTGTACAATAAAAATGTTGCTTTTAATAAAATAAGTTTCAGCTCAGCACGCGACAAGTCCGTGTTGCGCTGTGTATGTTTTATGTCAATGGCATGCCATGGAAAATAAACAGCCTGCTATTGCACTGAACTACTATATATATTCTTAGTGCATTCAGCGATTTCAGCTGCGCTTCCTTCCAGATGGCTTTTTCAATTAACCCTGGCAGCACGCTGCCAATTGGATCGCAGATACTACACAGAATAGATCATGGTCAATATCTTTACCACGCGCCGCACCTATATCACCTGTTCACAGTTGAACCATTTGCTGTTGATGACTGTTGAGGTTTATGTCCCAATGCCACCATATGAATATGAGAAACACATAGTGAAGGGGTGCGAAAAATTCGACCACCCATGGTTCTTCAACAGGCAACCACTTGCTCTTACAATAAACACATTCTGTTATTCTTGTTTACTGTCCATGTGACTAAATGACCCTTTTCTTAACGTAGTGTGTGCTTCAATGTAAGTATAATACAAAACGCTTAGCGTCCACTGTCAAACTTTATTAGATGCGGAGCATCTTATACTCGCGCCTTGTAGTGCGCCGCCCGCGCCGTCCGCGCCGTCCGCACCGCTTCTCGAACATTCGACAGCTGACGCGCGCGCATGCGCCGTCGCGCCGTCGCCCACTCTTCCACCATCTGTGCATCCCTTCCTCCTCTACACACCGCGCGTGCTTCACTCCTCCACCATCTGTGCACCCTTCCTCCTCTACACACCGCGTTCGACATCTACAATTCTCCTGATTCTCCAGTGGACGCGCATGTGGCGTCGCGCTTCGAGAACATTCAACAGCTGACAGTGCATGCGCCGTCGAGCTGTATATATACTCAAGGTCGGCGCTCGCTCGCTCAGTTGCCGCTCGTCGGTTGGTTTGTACGGCGCGTCGACGTCCAAGGTCGCGGTGAAATGAATTCCAACGAATCCACAAACACAATGATCGACGTCCCTTCGACCAGCGCCGCCCTTTCGCATACGTGTGTACGTGTTCACTCATTTAACACCCCCTCCTACAACCACGTTAACCAATTTAGCCATCGACCCAAGTAAGTCGCAATTTAACACCCCATTTCACAACTACGTTAACCAATTTAGCCATCGACCCAAGTAAGTCGCACTTTAACACCCCGTTAACCAATTATATGCTCCGCATCCTCCTCAGTGTTCCCCCGAGGGAAGCTGCGGGCAATTTTTTTTTATGAGTTTCTACTTTTTATTTAGCTTGATAACATCTGAGCCAGCGTAAAAATTCAACGCGAAAATTCGCCTCCAGGTTTCCGGGAGGTGAATTTTGATGCGCTCCTCGAAAGAAAGATCCCCGCATAGGCCCGAGGTGATTGATTATGAGTGGGCAAAGGTCCGGAAGCAATCCGGCAAAACTTGACTCCTTCATACATTTTGCCCACTCAGTGTTCATGTAAAGACGTGAAAACCATGGGCTGCTGGTACACTATACACAGACTACTATTTTATTCATCGCTGTTTACGGTAGATGCGGCTTCTATGGTGCCTTCATTAGGGCCAGTTTGGGGTCAGTGAAGGGAAGCGCAAATGGTTCTTAAAGCGGATACAGTCTAAATAAAATTGGCCCTGAGCTTACGGTCGGCCCGCCTCTTCATAACTTTGTCTTTGTTCATCAAAGCGCACTGACCGACAACTCTCAAGACAGAGGTAAAGTGCGCCGAAATCAAGCACGGTTTGTGTTTCTAGGCTTCTATTGGTCTCCTACACAACTAAAGCACGCACCATATTGAAGAGACCGTTGCATATTCATCCAGTGGTCTCCATTAAAACTTGAAGCGAAAGTACAACAGCGCCTCTACTGAGTGCTTCGAGTACTAGCCGCTAAAAACGGTGAGGGGAAGGGGGCCAGGACAAGCCTTGACTATAAGAGGCTTCTTCCCTGAAATGACTGCAAACCCGCGAAGCAAGTGGTGATGGAGAACTGAAGCTAGGTTCTAATATCCATATTTCTTGAAGTTTTTGACTAGTATAAAGGACGGACAGATGAATGGTCTATTTTAAACAAAATACGTGCTATCTACGCCTTGTAGACGATCTGCACAACAGTTGCGTTACGGCACACCAGGGACCTACGACAATGAAGGTCATGGTTAGAGCCTAAAACAAAACTGTCAAAACTTCGTCATAGTAAACAGTTACGTAGAGCAGACAGGAAAAAATTTGCCTTCAGCAGGGGTCTCTTACACACCGCGCGCTTCGCTCATGAATTTCATCATCACATATGGTAACCGCATGGCGTTACACAACGAGCTTCGTGAGAATTATGCCGGTGATGTCTAAGTTCACGTCGTTGGTAATGAGCAAAACATCAGCGCTGATCGAGAGCAAAATTTTATCAATGCAAATAGGTATTAATAAAAAATTTGCACCTTTGCAGTGTAGAGGTGCTAAGAATGAAGCAAGTGCATTCGGGTGACCTTTTATCTATCACGTTATTACTTTCAATTTTGTATTTTTATTTTTTCTGTTAATGGGATTTCATTTTCGGATCCAATTCTTTTCTTTTGATGATGATGATGATGATGATGATGTTCCTTGACACTCTGGCGCACACCCACAAAAGGGATCGGCCAAGAACCGGGCGGCAGGATCTTAACTAAAAGGCTAATGGTTTTTCAAACAAAACGTAATTTTGACTGAAAAAAATATAGAAAGAAAAGCCCAAATTCAAAAAAGGAGTATATCTGAGCAGGGAGCAATGCAGGCTATCAGATGCGATTTGAGACAGAGGTACATTCTGTCCACCAGTAATTATTGTTCATTCTCATGCTTTTTATTTTAAATCACCTTTCATCGGCTTCTTTGTCTTTTTTTACTTTTTCTATCCATATCCTTATTTATATATGTCTATCTGTTCTCACCGTGACCTGCCTTTTTTTTAGCTGAGAAGCACCTTAGCGGCCAATATTTTTGGTGTCTCCTGTTCTCACAATGTGTCAAGTAGTTATGGTGAAATAAAAAACTCGGGTATGCGACAGAATGAGTTGATTCTAACTAAGAATAAGTTGATTCCACTAATTATCACTGGTCCACGAAATATCAAAAAGATCACGGCTATCCCTGTATGTAGCCGATGGAATTAGTGAAAGAATAACACTCTTGCCTGCATGGTGTCAGGAACTGGAACGGGGCACGTAGGGAGGGAGCAGAAAAAGAGGGAAAACAATGTTTTCCTACGTGTCGCCAAGAACGAAACACGAAAGACCAAAAAGACGAAGAAGTAAACATGAAAGACAAGAAAAAATGCACAATGGTGTAAGCGGCACTCCGACGCAATTTTGTGACGATGTTTGTGGAGCAGAAACACACTTTCTTTCGAGGCTTGTCCAAAAATTTGGGATCCCAAAGCCTTGCCGTCGTGAGGAACGCTGTTACGTGGTATACGGGGACGCTGGCGTGTTGCTCGCTTTGGCCTCTCACAGCCCCCACTCTGGTGACCTGTCTGGGACGCTCATTCTTGGCTTGAAATCCGTTGGTGATAGAGCTCTTAATCGCTTCATCCGCCAGGTGTGGATCGCGTGCTCTCATGCATTTTTCGTGTGAAAAATGATTAGATTTTTATTTGTATGTAGTTTTTGCACCACGAAACAGATATCCACTGATTAAACTTTGCTTATCTCTTCCTAAACGCGAGTTTAAGCTGCTCTCTAAGAAAACGCCAGGCATGCGCGAAGGACGAAAGCTAGAAAGGTGGCCTTTCAGAGCATTTTCAAAACACTCATTGGGTAACTACTGCAAGCACACTTGCCTTATACCCACTAGGGCATTAATAATTACCTTTTGGGTAGTAGGCCGGCATTCGTTATGCTAATTTTTTTCATTCTTCTGAGAAGCGTAGTATTCGCTAAACACTTTCATGTAATTTCATGCCAATTGTTCACGCAGTGGCGGACGATGATGAAGAGTTATGGCTGAAGTGGGTATGCGCCACAGTTTACAGGACAACAAGAACTCGAGGTGCTATTCTGGACAATGTCTAATTCCGTCATATTGTCAAATTTCGCAATAGTGGCATTTTAAGCCAATCAGAGAGGTCGTAGCAGCTCACTTGGCCAATTAGCATCAATCAATTGCATCACCAAACCCCCAGAGTGGGTGGGTGGCAATGATCCCAGAAGAATCCTCCCTCCTCCTCCTCCTCATCATCATCTTGCAATGTGTTGGAGCACCTGACGGCCCATTCGTTATGCTATTCGCATTGTGCGACGATTGGTTGTTCTTTAGCTGTTTTAAAACGCTTTATTAGTCGTATTACCGCGATTGCTTTGCCGACATCAACCCCACCTAAGGCAAGTTTGCCAACAAGCTAAAAGCACCTTTGTAGCTCAGTAGTAGAATACTGGGCTGGCACCCAGTGGACCCGGGTTCTAGCCCCACTGTGTCTTTGGTGATAGGTTTGCCAACAAGTCACAAGCACCGGCGTAGCTCAGTGGCTAAATACTGGGCTTACCGTGCGGACCTTGGTTCCGTGCCCTACTGTGTCTTTGGTGCTAGTTTTTTTTTTCTAATTTCACGTAAAATGGTTACGCACACCGGCGGCGGCGGACAATTGCGCGTGACCCGACTTGTGATCTCATAACAGCTTTTGCTGTAAAATACTGGGAGAGTTTTAGCAGAAAGACAGTGATGGCGGGCCGCTACGTCATCAAAGACAGGGTGTAGTACGTAGTTTTTATAGTGCCTCCTAAAAAAAAGACGTCTTTCTCCGTGCCTCGGAAAGTAGAAGTCGTTAACCTGCTTCATTTTTTTTGGTGGTTTTATCTGCATGGGTAAAAGCGGTGGTTATGACAACAGCACTAAAAAAATATGTTCTCACATGATACTCGGTTTTGTACGCAATGAAGAAGCACTTCAATTTCAGCCGATACATACAGCCTCTGTTTCTAGGCATGGTTTATAGGTTACGAGACTGCCTACTGACGTTTTCTACATAATAAAAAAGCAAGTATCCATCATCAGAAGAATGCTTCCCAACTAATTCTCAATAACGAAAACATTAGTAGTAGCTACTGCAGTACACTGTGAACAATATGCATTAGGTGGACTTAAGGTAACGTGGTTCCTCTTTTTTATAGCCAAAGCTGTTATGAGATCACAACTTTGAATCGCGTGCACCGTATAGTTGTCGGCCGCCTCTAGTGTCCGTGACCACTATCATGCAAAGTGAGAAAAAAAACTAAATAATCATAAATACGAACACAACGGGATGCGAAGCCGGGTTCCCTGCTTACTAGTCCGACATTGTGCCACTGAACTACGCTTGTCCGTGGAGTTTCATTGCGAACTCACTCTAGGCAGGCTCAATGTACGGAATGTAATCGCATTATTGCTAGTAATAATGCACTTTAGAACAGCAAACGAACAATCACGTGTCACGCTATCATTGCGTAATGAGTGGGTCGTCGATTCACAGCAGAGAAAATCGCACAAAATTCCTTGCAGATGCGTGGCGGGTACCATGCTTCTCCGAAGAATGACAAAGGGTGGCACAGTGAATGTCTCCCTACAATGTCTCCCTACAGCACAGTGAATGTCATTGCGTAATGAGTGGGTCGTCGATTCACAGCAGAGAAAATCGCACAAAAATCCTTGCAGATGCGTGGCGGGTACCATGCTTCTCCGAAGAATGACAAAGGGTGGCACAGTGAATGTCTCCCTACAACACAAAAGTTAATATTTATGGCGTGGTGGGTACCCTGCAATTGTACTTGTAGCAGATACCCAAACATGTACCCTAATGTTTAGTAAAGCTCCTACAAGTTGCTATTCTAGCTTTCCCTGTGATTGTGCTACGCGTTCCGCGCAGACCTCGGGTTTTTTTAAGTTGTGTGGTGTGTCATTTGGGAAACGCTGTATGCACTTGCAGCAAAGCACACATATATGTTTTATCAGCTCTAACACAATTAACCTACTGTCATTTTTCATAGAGATTAGAATAATTGTAGCGAATTCATATCAATTGTGTCATTGCAATTGAGTCACCTAGCAAGCAGCTGCACATTTTGTGCTTTCTTACGTAGAAAGTATAAAGGCACGAATAACAACACTTTACGTGTCAAAAAGCAGTCACAAACACCTGGAACGCAGTTTCGCTCTAGCAAATATATGTATGCTTTCTAAGATGCCGCCATAAGTTTGTCAAAAATTTAAAAGAAAGTGGCTTGGCCGAATGCTGATAACCTTTAAGCTTCGTTTGACAACTTATATTTAGAAAGACGAAAAATTAATAGCAAGGGTTTGTTTTTGGCGCCACATTATGAATGCGATCCGACAACAACTAGCTCAGCAACAAGTCCTTCAGTACTATGTTTATGTTCGGAGGCTTTAGCACCTTATCAATTTAACCTCCAAGATAAAAATTAGTTCGAACGAAAATTGATAGATGGTGCCAGCTTGCCATAAGCTTCAGTTTAGTTTCTTCCACTGTCATGCTTTTGATAGATTTGCTTTGGTTCTACGGGTTTCGAGCATATCACATATTGAGTGGGGCAAACTGACCTGCGACCGCACCTATGCGTCTCTAGATAACAATAAAAAGTCGTCTACAAGCGACTAATTATGACATACGCTGATTCAGTGAGTAGAAGAACTTCAACCACATTAAGACAATACGGCAAAGGTTTAGTTTTCCCGCACGAAATCTTGTCTAACAGCTTACTTCAGATTTTATATATTGACCTTAATTTTAGTTCGCATCACATCTGCTGACAATATCTACCAAATAGTGCTAAAAGGGCTCCTACCTTTCCAGTCTATACATTCAAAGGTGGTTAAGAGGGCAGTCAGAAGCTTGTGCCCGGAATCGGCCCTTTTCAACTTATGCCCGCACGCCATGCACGATAGCTTCCATAATCAAATCAATAGGCTCTTTTCAGCAAGCTTCCGGTCTGCAATCAATGTGGCTGTGGCTCAGAAACGTCTTAAAAAGATAAAGAAAGGACATCCTGGCTGCAAATCAGAGGGACTACTCCGGAAGAATCTCACAGTTGTGCCAAATATGTACAATGTCACACATAACTCGAATAAAACGGCAGCGACACACCGTGCTCATGCTGTCTTTTTGGCACCAAAAATGCTCGCCGACTTATACCCGAGAGTCTCCGAGCCCTTAAAACAGCGAAGTGGCTGCGGTAAAGAGCATGCCAAAAATTTCTTGAAGTGTGCCACAGAAGCTGGGTACGAAGTTTCGCTCACGTGCGGTCGTTCATACGTAGGACAAACAGGTCGCTGCGTTAAAGAACTCGTAGGGGAGCATGCTACACCAATTACAAATAGACAAGCAGTGAACTTCAAGAGAAAAAGAAAATGGGTGATTAAGAAAATGGGTTTAAATAAGCACACCTGTAAATAAAAACACACAACATAGCAAACGGGTGGCATCGGCGTCTTTGACACTTCTGTGGATCAGGGGAACACAGAAAGCAGTTTCTGTGCAGCGTCTGTTGAGATGAGGTGATGCTTAGATGCGTTTCTTTTTCTTTTTAGCACGAAAGTGTTATATGCCGGAGTGTACCACGACTCCGCTGACGTGCTTCCTTCACAAAAGGGATGTTAAAGGCCGTTTCTAACGTGATTTGGCAATGTGTGACTGTTGTTGAAATAATGTGCAATAAACACTCTGATACGTCTGCAAAGACACGTTCACTTTTGTGTTATGCCGATTTCTATGCAGAGGATCAGCCACGTTCTTTTTTTATTTTATCCCTCTCTTCTTTCAGTTTATTTGGGACGTGTGAAAAAAGTGTGTATATGTTCAGTGACGGAATGACTAAAACCAGTTTGTAGTTTGACTGTTTTCGTTTACTTCACATTGCCCTCCCGTGTTCCTTCGATCGATTGCGCAGCAATTTCCAACAAAGATATGCGCCAACTTTCCCACAAAAAAGTTCGTTTAAAACTTATGCCTATGCGTGCAGGAAACGCTGATCCAAAGGTAAAAAAACAGAAAATGGTGTAAAAAAAACAGCAGCTACCCAACCTAATCTTTACGTTAACGTATTTTCTGCGTAGACGGGAGGTTCCATTTCTAGAGTATTTATTTTGGGGAATAATTTCATCTGCATCTACAGCACACTATGCTTGAAGGAAAAAAATGCTTCCTACAAAATACCGTGACAGCGGCCGTCATACAGGGACTACGTTCCACTGAAATCTGCCCAAATGTTTCAAAAACAATAAGCATTATTCCCACAGTTTGTATGTGAGTACTAGCATACTTTTGAGTTTTAGTTTAATTTTTCGCTTTTTAGTACATCCACTGACACATTTCGGGCTGATTGATATGACGCAGCCATTTGAACTTCTTTCCCTAATTAAACTGGTAAAGTTACCTTTTCGTTTCTAATTCCTACAGTTATTATTACAAGTAAGTTCAGCCCTGCTTTAAAAAACACTGATCTAGACAATTATGCGTTCATCCCCATCATCATCATCATCATCATCAGCCTGACTACGTCTACTGCAGGACAAAGGCCTCTCCCATGTTCCGCCAGTAAACCCGGTCCTGTGCTTGCTGCTGCCAATTTATACTCGCAAACTTCTTAATCTCAGCTGCCCACCTAACCTTCTGTCTCCCCCTATTCCGCTTGCCTTCTCTGGGAATCAAGTTAGTTACCCTTAACGACCAGCGGTTATCCTGTCTACGGGCTACATGCCCGGCCCATGTCCATTTCTTTTTCTTGATTCCAGCTATGAAATCCTTAACCCCCGTTTGTTTCCTAATCCACTCTGCTCTCTTCTTGTCTTTTAAGGTTACACTTATCATTTTTCTTTCCATTGCTTGTTGCGTCGTCCTCAATTTAAGCTGAACCCTCTTTGTAAGTCTCAAGGCTTCTGCTCCGTAGCTAAGTACCTGCAAGATACAGCTGTTATAAACCTTCCTCTTGAGGGATAGTGGCAATCTACTAGTCATAATTTGAGAGTGCTTGCCAATTGTGCTCCACCCCATTCGTATTCTTCTAGCTACTTCAATCTCGTGGTCCGGCTCCGCGGTTATTACCTGCCCTAAGTAGACAAAGTCTTTTACAACTTGAAGTGCACTATTACCTATCGCCAAGCGCTGCTTTTTTTTCGAGGTTGTTGTACATTACTTTTGTTTTCTGCAGATTTATTTTAAGACCCACCTTTCTGCTCTCCTTGTCTAGCTCCGTAATCATGAGTTGCAATTCGTCCCCTGAGTTACTCAGCAATGCAATGTCATCGGCAAAGCGCAGGTTATCAAGGTACTCTCCATTAACTCTTATCCCTAACTGTTCCCGTTCTAACCTTCTAAAAACCACCTGTAAGTTCGCGGTAACTAGCATTGGGGAGATTGTGTCCCCCTGCCTCACACCCTTCTTGATTGGTATTCTGTTGCTTTCTTTATGAAGCACTATGGTAGCTGTTAAGTTGATCCGCTGTAGATTTCTTCCAGGATCTTTATATATACATCATTGACGCCCAGATTCTGCAGTGTCTGCATGACGGCTGATATTTCTACTGAGTCAAACGTTTTCTCGTAATCTATCAAGGCTATGTATAGTGGTTGGTTATATTCTGAGCATTTCTCTATTACCTGATTGATAGTATGAATGTGGTCGATTGTTGAGTAGCCTGTCCGAAATCCTGCTTGTTCCTTTGGTTGATTGAATTCTAATGTTTTCTTTACTCTTTTAGCAATTACTTTTGTAAATAGCTTGTATACTGCAAAGAGCAAGATAATTGGCCTGTAATTCTTCAAGTCCTTGTCATCTCCTTTCTTATGTATTAGGATGATGTTAGCATTCTTTCAAGACTCTGGTACTCTTCCCGTCAGGAGACACCTCATAAACAGGGTGGCTAGTTTTTCTAACACAATCTGTCCTCCATCTTTCAGTAGATCCGACGTTACCTGATCCCCACCAGCAGCTTTGCCTCTTTGCATGCTCTCCAAAGCTTTTCTGACTTCTTCTATCATTACTGGTGGGGTGTCATCTGGGTTACTGCTAGTTCTTATAGTATTAAGGTCGTGGTTGTCTCGGCTACTGTACAGATCTCTGTAAAACTCCTACGCTATTTTTAACTATCCTATTCATATTGGTAGTTATTTTGCCTCCTTTGTCCCTTAGTGCATACATCCGATTTTTGCCTATCCCAAGTTTCGTCTTTATTGCTTTGACGCTTCCTCCGTTTTTCAGAGCATGTTCAATTCTCTCCATGTTATACCTTCTTACATCGGATACCTTACGCCTATTAATCAACGTCGAGAGCTTTCAGTTCTATTTTGTCTGTTCTACTTGAGACTTTCACCAGACAAAATAGAACTGGAAGAGCTTTCGAATTATGCGTTATGTTGAGTTAAATACGAAATTCGTGTGGTCGTGCTTTACATTAGTGAAAATTATTTTTTATTACAACCAGAATCTTGAGAGCAACGACGATATCGTGTAACGATAAAGTATTCGGTTTTCATGAGGCCCGAAATTACAAATTGGCATAGAAAGAAATATAACTGCTCAAAGAATGTTCTCAACATTTTAAATGTCGTTCTCACATAATCAATTTCGGTTCATTGCCGTTTAAAACGTTGCAGAAATTTCAGCGATCTAGGGTGTCAAAAGCAGCCCCTGGCTGGTTGCGCCACAGTACGCCCACAACAAGAAACTGCAAAGTTAAGGCAATGACAAAGGATGGCGCCACATGTCCATGGTTGAAGAAAAACAAGCGAAACAACACGTGGATGGGGTTTCTGCTTTCTTTTTTTTTTCTGACAGCACCAGAAATGGCAACGAGGAAACACGCAGATTGCACATATATTTATGTCAGTGAAATCTGAAATTTCAATTCAAGGTTATAAGGGCATAATAATGACGCAAACCGCAAAAGAGGTGACGTCAAGCGTCCTCGTCGAACATGTATCCACGGGCCACGTGACCATCTAGAAAGGCTAAGAAGTTTCTTCCGTCATTGCAATGAAAAAATACCTCTTTCCACGGTTTCATCTATATAACCTTCCTTTATTCGAACCACGGCGCGCACTATATGCAAGAGCTGCGGCTATCTTCCGCAAGTGTACATGCGCTGCCTCACACATGTGGTTAAAAGCATATATGCCTAAACGAACTTGTTGCTGAAGCTTTATTGGGAACAGTCAGCAATATTTAGGCATAGGAAATTAAACGACATTAAATGCTGTGACTTGTTATGTATTCGTAAACACATACGTATACTATAGACACCTATGTTAATTTTGATTATCCATATCTACATATGCCACCTTTACACCACTTTGTTCGCTTCCCTTTGTTTTTTGCTTTTGTTCTCGTTCTTTTTTCTTTCTGTTTCTTGTATGAGCATCTGTATAAGGTTCTTTGTATTTTTTATTTCTCTTTCTTCCTGCTTCCTGACAATTCTTTGTTTCCCTTTATTTCTGATTCCGTCTTTCTCTTTGTGTTTTTTTTCACCGATGTTTGTTTTTATAATTTTTCTTCTCTTTCTTTTTATCTTTTTAGCTATCTTTGCAGTTTTCTGTATTGTTACTGTCTGTTTCTTTACAGCGTCTTATTGTTTTATGTTGGTGTTTCTTTTTCTGTCTTATTTTGTTTTTATCACGTGAATCCCCTTATATAGAGCAACTTTTCTTTCTTTCTATTGTGCTCTTTCTATTACTATCTTTTTTCTTTTTTTACTTATATCTTCTTCAGTTCCTTTCTTTCTCTCGGGCTCGTTTTCGTTTGACACTCGCCTCTACTGTACATGGTAGGTGGTCTGGCCTTGCATCTATGGCGCATATCAACCTGAAGAATTTTATAGTGACACCGCAGAAACTACGGTTTGCTGATACAGCTTCTCCCTTAAAACACACAAGATCTGTTATGCAGTTGCCTGACACCACCAGGAGGCGCATTCCGTCTCCCAATTCATTTGCAGACCATGCACTATTCTTACCACGCTCCTCTTTAAAAGGCTTTTTCACTTAACGTGGCTTTGCACAGCCAGCTGAATTGGGGGTTTAGAAATGTTTCTAACCTCGTCTCGCTATTCATTGCCTCTGTGGTGGACCCAGCGCTGACCAAGCAACAATTTAATTTCATTACTTCATGTTAGGCAGCGTTATCTGACTTCGTAATGAAGGCAGTTGCTCTGACGTCTCAATGAATGCACATGTTGACACAATCACTTGGTAATGATACTTTTTTGCACCACTCTGGTTGACTCCTGACGCCACAGGACCCGCAAGCCTATCGCCCATTCTCGCATCTTATGGGGCCGCTAGGGCCTCTATGATGGCTTGAAAAAAAAAGCAACATTTTATTCACTTCATTCAATTTTGTTGACCTTCCGATAGCCGTTCAATGCAAATACCTCACTGACATCTCTAGGCCCATGCACATTTAAGTAAACAGTCTTCTTTACTTTTTATTCTTGAAGCCGCTAAGAGGTACTTGCGCCCACCTTGCTACAAGATGGTCGCGCTCGTTCAATAATAAACGAATTTGCAAGTACACTGCACAGTCTTATCTTCTGTTGCAATAATCGGTCTCCATGCCACTCTCTCAATTTATAGCTATCACCAAGAGATGACCCTGAAGCCGTTTTCACTACTAATGGGATAGTTGGAGGGTCAGCTAATCTCCTGTGTTAATAAATTCCCTTTGTGTCTACGCAGTATGTCATAGTCCTGTCGTAAGTATTGAAATAAATTGTAAAAGAACTTGTTGTTGGGCTAGTTGGTACAACATTTCTAAAAGTTTATTCGAGCACGAACACACAACGCAATCACTCACACACGCACACACCCAGGCAGTAAACACACACAGCGCTCACTTCCAACTGATTTATACATAGCTCGTAGGCTTGAATATATATACATGACACATGTGTGCACTAACACTGTAGAAAGCCAACAGCATACATTATCAATACGTAGAGTTAATCAATGTCATTGCCTCAGAGTGATAAACTGGAATTCGATTGGTGACAATGATAGCGAAGGGGCGCTTACACAGTGATCTTTATTTTTTTCAATGAAAAATGCCTCTAACACTTCACGTGCAGTTTTACTTGCGCTTCTGCTGATAATTATTGTCTCAGAAAATCGAGCGTCACAACCACACGAGATGACATGCGCAACCAGGTGCGCATACTTGTCATCGGTCAATAATACACCGGTCGGTTTGGCCAATGTTCACTTTTCCGCAGGATAAGGGTATGGAGTACACGACCCTCGTGGAACGCTAAACAAAGGCCTTCTCATGTTTCTTCTCGCAGCCGCGCTTCTTCCTATCACACACACGTGGGCACAGTCTTCCGAATTTTTCGGGTGCGAAAAACACCAGCGGTACGCCGTGTCTGGCCGCGAATTTCTTGTGGTTGTGCGAGAACGTATGGATTTATGGCACAACTTGTGGCCTAATCCTCAAGGGCTGGGTAGCAGTCATCGCTTCCCGTGTTCAACGTTTAAACTTCTGCAGAAGTGATTCAGCAATGCCGTAATGACCGATCGAGGAAACCCAGCAGCCTCTAATTGACTCACCTGATTGAAGAAAGTAAGTTTCATGCAGTGTGGGCACGAACTTTTCAGCGCTGATTCTAAGCAAAGAGACGCAACGCCCCTCTTCGCAATCTTTGAGTGGGCAGAATTGTACGGCAAGAACTCCTTTTAAACATGAAGATGATAAGACCAGCAAAAATGCTCATCGTTACACGTGAGGCTTAAGTCTAAAAACTGCAGACAAGCTTCATGTGGCAATTCAACAGTGAAGAAAAGCCTTCGTCCTAGTCTCATAAAAACGTTTAAAATAAAATCAGAGGATGTAAAGTATCCCTGCTTATCTAAAAGAATTAAAAAATTGCCAACGTACCTAAAACCTTTAAAACCTCCAGCTCTTTAAAAGCATTATCCAAGTCTCTATCTACATCCGCTTAAGATATATCGCAAAGAACCGGCGTGACACAGAAACCAACGCCGATTCCCTGCCGCTGAAGAAAGGACTTTTCGTCAAACATTATAAAAGGTACATCAAGACAAAATTCTAAAAGCGATAAAGAAATGTCCGCATTAAAGCCTGCGTCATTGATAAAATCAACGTCGTCATTCTCTTCAATGCAGAATTTCAGAGAAGCTAGAAGCTTGTCATGCGGCACGGAATAACACAGATCTACGACATCCTCTGAAAAGACGTTGCCTGTAGTATCACGACACCGCAAAAAGTCGCACACATCACTTCAGCCCTTCGTACAGGAAGGGTCATTCACCACGAGATTCTTTAGCTTGCTCTGAAGAAATATGCTAACGTTAATCTGCAAAGATCCTCCTTCACTAACAATAGTGCGAAAACGTACATCCGGTTCGTGTGTCTTGGCCGAGAAAAAAAACGTTGAGGTTGCTCCCTTTGCTGTTCTTCATGTCCTTAGCTAATATTGTAAGCCCCGCATTCTGGCGAAAATCAGCGAACTTAGACTTATCGAACTTACGAACTTAGACTTAAAAAGAACTTCCACCCAATTAAGTTGAGGGCGACTCGCGTTAAGTTAAGTTACTATCTAATCAATTGTGCTAAGCATGACATGCCCAACAGCAACCCTGTGCACGATAGGGAGGCCCCTACTGCACGTGTAATCCAGAAGCGGGCAAGAATTGCCATTGCACCCACTTGCCAGCCTCTCCGGGAATACGCGGCTAGCGTCTTTCAACGACAAGATGTCGACGAGGCGCTGAGGAGTTCAAGGCTTAAACTTGTTAAACAAGCTCCCCCCCCCCCCCCCCCCCACCGAACCGCCAGAGCCATGTGGCGTCGTCTCATCGGGAATAATACGTTAGTGAAAGGAAGGATACACAGACCGCAGACATTCTAAAGGTGAAAATGAGAGAAGGGAGAGAGAGGAAAGGGAGGGGTAAGAAGAGTGAAAGGGGGCCAGGAGAGTCCACCTTATACTCTCATTGTGTTTTTTTCTTCCTCTCTCTCTCTCTCTCTCTCCCTCTGATTTAAGATTGTATGAAGCTGAGCACCAACAAACCGTACCCTCAATCCTGATGAAGTCTTGACTCTGTCTGAAACATCGAAATAAACCACGTTGGGGCTGCTCACGGAGGATCCACTTGACTATATATATATATAAATATTTTATATAGACAGTTCTTTTATATTTTATGTTACAACAAGACCAAAGATTGAATAGTTTAACAGGATAACAAAGACAGGCGCTGACTCCGAGTGGCATGCGTAATAGTTTCTTTTATGACGGCGCGTGTAGTCAACTTCCTTTCATTATCTGTGCATTGCCTAAAGTTGTGAAGTGCGAAATTTTTATAGAAGCTCCTACAGGCTCAATATATTTAGCTGCTTTCTTTTAAAAGCAGCACTTAGTTAAATAATCATTTTAACTTCTTTTTTTCAGAAAATTGGTTTTAAAACAATGGAATGTCAATTTTACATCAATAAGATGTACGTTTTTGGCACCTGATATGTAATAATGTACTTGTCGTTGCTATGACAAAGTAGCGCATACTTGTCCATTATGTTGTGCCAGTATCTAGCTTTTTTGTTTTGTTACTTTTGAAGACTATTTTTATCTTCACTTCAAAACCTGGTGTTCATATAGTTGACTCATCAGCGAATAAAAGGAGTTCATGAAAAGTGGTGCGGTAAGCAAGTTGAAATTATTCATACAGCTCTCGCCTGTTTCTGAGGCCACGTGTCTTTCATAATATTACTTCGTAAAGATAGGGCAGAGCAAAATATTTATGATTAGAAACGCAATATTGAGACTCTAAGTGGAGATGGTCGAGTCGCACAACACCGCGGCTGCCTTATTTTGCGGGAACAGTTTAACATCATGAAGTTTTCAACTTCCATTTCCACAAATTATTATGCAAAAACCTTGGAAAAATTGTTCCGACAAGCACAAGAGTAGGGATCTTTGCCTCTCTCGTACGCGTTAAGTATTACACTAGGCCTACCGGCAATGAACAACGTAATTCGTATTCACGCGCTTAAGTGGGCAGTTTTTTTTTGCGTACCGGTTATGTATACACAGTACGTACCTGCAGCGTGTGTGAATGCATATCACAAATATTCAAGATTGCTGGCGAAGAACGCCACACTCTAACCAGCTTTTCCAGACAATCTTGCTTTTTTTTCGCTTCTTTATGTCTCATGTTGCAGTGTAAATGTTAAATTACTTGTGTTACTATAAAATCCTGGGCAAGAGCCTTCATACTCAAAATTTGAAGATCACATGCCCACCGTGGGTACGTCAGAGTTCATCAGGCCGGAACGTACCATGTGTTACCCCTAAATGAGCTTTGATAACAACCAGCAGACGATGAGGCAAAGAGAAGTATAAGGGGTGTTAATATAGGAAATGCCGAAGTAAATGTGAAGGAAGAATAGCAGACGATAAGGTAATTTGCCACAGGCAGGATCCGAACCTGTGACCTTCCAATTTCGTGTCCGATGCTCTGCCATAGAGCTACGGTGGAGGTTATTCTTCGTCCACTTTCTAGGGTATATATGGGCATTAAATGAGGGAGCGTTCATCAGTGTGACCGGTGTCCATTGCGGCGAGGGCGGAATACTCTTCCTGCTTGTTGGTGTCACTTATCACGTGTTCTCATTACCAGTTGACACCTGTCCAATGTTTTCTCCTATACAATCTAAAGACAGCAAGTCTGGCAGAACGAAACCGTCGCTATAAAAAAAGAAAAGAACTGTATATTTAAGGGCTCGGTTTCTTCGTTAGACAAAATATTATTGAGAGTCAAAAGAGAACGATGCCAAGAGAAGCGTAAAGAGTGTTGTTTGAAGTAATTGTACTGCAAATGTGAAAAAGTAAATGTAGACATAAATTGGACGGGGGAATAACGGCCGTTGTAGCTCAGTGTTAGTGCATTTGATGCAAAATTAGAAGGTCGCCCGTTCGGATCCTGCCGGTGGCAACTTATCTTTTCTTTCACTCTTTTCTCTTTACACCTACTATAAAATCACTTCTGATAACACTTACTATAGTGCTATTCACATCATTGTCTGTCGGTTCTCATTAACATTGTGTCGAACAAAGAAAACGAGTCCTTAATTTACACTTCTTCCTTCCAATAAATCAGTAATTACTTTTAAAGAGCGAAAAAGAAGTTATTCTTTGCAGAACATGAAGGCCGAACAGAGTACTCTAGACGAGCAAAAGAGTTTCTAATTCTGTATTTTCAGTATCTCCACAATATTTCAAGTACGTTTTCAAGGCTAGCGTCCTAACCAGCAAGATATACAGGCATGTTAGCAGAAAGTATATAGTTTTTTAACGTACAGAAAGGAGGTAGAAAAGGGAAATGAGAAAAAGGAAAGAGACGTAAAACTGAAGAATAGGAGAGAGGCTAGAACGTTGCACACAAAAAAAGAGAATGAAATTCATAACGACAAAAAATTGAACTAAAGTGATCCCACAAACACAAATTAGAAATACAAAACAGAAAAGGAAGGTAGGAAGGTGAAGAAGGAAAAAAATGGGCAGATATCTTACGTATACCTTGGGAAGCAATCTCATGAGAGTAATGCAGAAAGAGGGGTACTGTATTGCAGTGATGTTGTAAAGCAAAACGTTAGATGATGACGCTAAATATAAGCCGAAATATACGCACACACATATGTTGTACATCCGCATATGTTTCATATAACCAGTTGTGTACAGTTGCGTTATGATGAAACCTGCAACACCGGTATTAGCAACAGCGGAGGTGGTAAGCATATATGAAGCGCTTGTGCACATGCTCGTGAATTGAAGCCTTAGATAATGCTACATAAATCAGCTTCAGTGGATCGCACTTAGCTACAAGTGGCGTTAACCCAACATGATCGTATACGAGTACATATGTTATGTTTATAAAACAGGGTACCAAGCCCTGCAACCACAATTCTTTATAATAAGTTATTTTTATATTTGCCTTCCGAACAGTTTTCTATTAAACCAATTTACGCGTGGCTGTATAGTTTGGCTCCTCTAATAATCTCTCAGTACTATAAATGGAGTTTCACCATTCATCCATCACTGTACAAAAAAAAACGCAAGTGTAATGTCTTATTAGGATTGGTCAATATAAAAAAATGGCAGCATATCCACGGAGTGACTGATGGAGAGTGGGGCGAAGAATTCGTCCGTCCATTCGTTCTTGCTTCCGTCCATCCATGCGTCCGTCAGTGTGACCGTCCATGCACCCATCAGCCCGTCCGTGCGTGCGTCTGTTCGTGCGTCCGTTCCTGCGTTCGTCAATGCAGCCGCCCCTGCGTCCGTTCATGCGTCCATCCTTGCATCTGTCTATGGGCCCGTTCATCCATCTATTCAACACTCCAAGTACCACCATCTCGCATCTTTTCATCATATTGCCTACTTTTCCTACTTTTCCCTAATTAGGCCTAAACTTGAGTGCGCCTCCATAGTTTGGGATCCCCACACAAAAATTAACGTCCAAAACCTAGAAAGAATTCAAAGAAAAGCAGTACGATTCATATATAGTAAATTTATGTCAACCGACTCCCCCACTGCATTACTAACAGCTAATGGTATAGAACTATTACAAATTCGAAGAACAAAAAGTCGGCTACAGTTTCTTTCAGACATAGGGAACCACAGGCTACCCTTAGACACCGAAGTATACGTATCCCCCTTGTTAAGCAGACCCACTCGACACCACTATCCTCATTCCCTAACGCCAATCTTCGCAAGGACTGATACTTTTCGGTACTCCTTCTTCCCACAAACAATAGATGATTGAAATAAACTAACCGAAGCATTTCCTCAACGCCCTTGCCCATTTGTGTAAATAATCTTCTTCCATGACTTCCTTGAATGGCATTATCACCTTGTTGTTCAACTGTTACTTTTTTTTAAAAGCCACAACCCCTCTGTCTTATGGCAAAGAAATTGTGTAAAAACGCTTTGCAACCCTGTTTCATTCTGTTATTTAGTGTGTTTCATGTATGCTCACCCTGCTTGGACATTTTGTCTGCAGTATTCTATAAATAAATAAATAAATAAATAAATAAATAAATATTTCCACGTTCCATTTCCCAAGTTTTTATTATCGTCCCAAAACACCACACGATTCTCAGCGCAAACCGCGCCTGCAGTTTTCGAGAAGGTTCCGGACTGTAGTGAATCATTTCGTTAAGATCACGCCCACTGTGCGAACGGTACAGATTGTTCTGGAACCTACGCCAGCGCCAGCGATAACGCTAGAACATTCGACGGCAAGGGTATAAATGCCGACGTGCTTCGCCGCTTGTCAGTTGTTGATCGAAGGCCGACGCTCCGTTCAGTGGTCTAGCTGTCTCTTCTCGAGTCCTCAAGTGAGACCCGGGGTCACGTTACGCGGACGTTGACCCCAGGGGTTCAAGTCGACAAAAGAAGTTTACGCGGCACCGGCGTCTTGTACGCGCGACCGCGGCCCCTGGGTCTCGGGCCTTGCTGCCTGAAGCCCGCCTACCCCATGCTAGGAGGAGGTGCAAGGTCCCCGGTTCACGCCCGCCGTCCCGGAGTCCCCCTGCGGTCCACCTGGTACCACCAAGACCTGCGCGGCACCCGCCTCGGCTGAGCCGCTTCGTACCAGAGTGCAGCTCGACTGCACGTTACAAGTCACCCACGAGCCACGCCCAACCGGTGGCTTGCGGGGTCCGCCCACCAGAATGGCCACGCCATTTGAACTCCCGGTGAGGGAGAATTGTTTCATGTTTTCCACGCCCGAGGGCGATGCCTCCGTCGATGAGTTAATTGACGCAATTGAAGAGACAGATGGTGACGACAGCGTATTAGTACTGCAACATATGGGGGGCGCAAAATTTCTTGTATGCACCCGCAATGCTGGCCAGGCGACGAAGCTAATGGTGGCAAAAGGAATTGAAGTGAACGGGGCGAGGGTGCCAGTAGAGGCAGTAGGGCCGCCGGTTACATATGTGAACGTTTACCGTTACCCCGCTTTTCTATCAGACGAGGCCCTCAGCAACGCCTTAGCCCAGTTAGGTAAAGTGAAGGGCATTTCGTTCGCCACCCTAGCCACTCGCCAGACCAAGTTAAACGGGGTACGTGTGGTTGAAATTGAGATGTGCCGCCCAGTCCCCAACTTCATCACTATTGCGGGGCCCAAAGTGATGGATGTGCGAATACAGAGGCATGGACAGTGTGTGCGCGCGTTGTGATGAAGTCGGGCATATGGCGACTGCGTGCACCACGGCGTACTGTAAGCGGTGCGGCACCTTCGGCCACGATACTGAGGGCTGCTCGGCAGACTGTAAACGTTGCGGGGGTCACCACGCAACACGCGAGTGCTTTCGTAAGCTTCGGTCACCCGCGGCTTGCCCTCGCTATCTGAATCCGCTTCGTCGCACTCTCAGTCAAGCGGCCCCGCCTCTGCCCGAGCAACTAACTCGCCTCGTATGCAGGTCTTTACGTCCAGGTCCGCATCCCGCACAACCGAGAGGGGATCCCCTTCCGGGAACCGCGACTTAGACTCCGATCTGACTTCAGGCAGTGGCATGGGCGATTCGTCTGCCAGTGAGGGGGAGAGGCCCGGGAGTTTTGACGAGACTACCACCAGGTCGACCGAAACAGAGTCGAGCGATATCGAGACGGGTTCAGCGCAATCGTCCCCCCCCCCCTAAGCCACCTCCAACCTCGGCGAGCCGGGATTACTGCGGGAATTCGGTGACTGTGGCTAAAGCGACCCCCGAGTCCAACGAGTAGGGAGAGGCTCTCCTCGCTTTATTCTACACACCCGTCAACGTCCGGGCCCCAGTGACCAGCCTGGCCTTGGAGGCCGGCACCCAAGACCCAGCCGGCGACGATGCCCCCGTAAAAAGTAAAAGGTATTACTTTCTACCCGGCGACAGCGAATGCGACCATGCTGCACCGACTTCCTCCCCCGCCTCCCATTCGACACGCCCAAGCCGGAACTCGGACGCGAAAACTGGACAGATGGCCACTGGGCTAGAGCAGAGAGCTCGCTCACGCTCACGAAGACGCCCTGATGACGATAAGCGGTATCTGGGTGAGAGGGCAGCCAGCGAGAAGGCCCGGCAGCGTAGACCCGGGCCAGCAGGTCAAAGCAGTGATAGTGATGCTCCACCACACGCGATGGCACAGAAGCTCGAAAAAGACGGTGTAGCCAAAGGGGAACCACCCCCCAAGCCCCGAGACGCAAGTCACTGAAGCGGCGCGCCAGCCCTGTCGGCTTCACGGCTCTTTTTCCTTCCTCTCGTTCGCTCTGGCCGCACTATGTCCCACTTGCCTTCTCTTCTCCTTCTGGCGCAGCACCCTCCTTGCCCCTTTTTGCCGGCACGCGGCTGTCGCCTATCTTGCTCGGTGCATTCGCTCACCCTTCTTTCCTTCTCATCTCCAGCGCTTGGCATCGCGCCCAATCGGTGGATGACGGCCACGCTGCTCGTTAGCCTCGATACTTCCTGCGTTTTGTTTTCTTCTTTTTAAGGTTTTTGATGGCCTTTTTGAAATTGGCTACGTGGAATATCCGAGGGTTTAGAGATAGGGCGAAACAAGCAGCCATCCTAGGTTTCGCTAGGAACCAGAACATAGATCTCCTCTTTATTCAAGAGGCGAATTTCCGAACGCCGCTGAATGTGGTTAATTTCCGCCGAGATCATCAGACCGACGCCTTTTTCTCTCTGGCGACCACGAGAGCATGCGGGGGCGGAGTAATATTCGTATCAGGCAGATTTCGATCAAAATCCCATTGTATTTTCGTGGCGAATGGTTGGTACATAATGATTGAGATTTTCATCAAAGGCAAAAAGATACGCATTGTGAACGTCTATGCCCCCGTGACAAGAAAAGATACGAATAAGTTCTTTCAAGAGATGCACCAACTCCTCCTAGAGTCCATTCCCCACGTACTGGTCGGTGATTTTAATTGCGTGGTAGATTCTAACCGGGACGTGAGGGGGCCAAGTTAAGGAAGATCAACCTACAATGCAAAAGAGTTGGTGAAAACCCTTTGGCACCTAAACCTCTCGGACATATGAGTACACCTCTATAAAGACCGCTTCGTAGCAACCCGTACCTCTAGATCAGCAGGAAGTAGAGTAGACCGGATGTACTTTCCGGACCTCCTCCTCCCTTTGGTAGAAGGATGCGAAGTACTCGCGCTCCCGGCCAACCTGAAAGAGAAGACGGATCATGCCCCGCTCGTCACGATGGTAAAGGGATCCCCCGGCCCGCACTCTGATAACAATGGCTGGAGAATAGACGCTGAGCTGCTGAGAGATGAGACTTGCGTAGAAAACTTGAAAGCTGCCATCAGCGCATCAGTAGAAAATGCCGGACTTATTACCCCCCCCCCCCTCTGTGGGATAAACTTAAGGAAGAATGAAAGGCCCTGTTACAAAAAGAAGGCAAAGCCAGAAAAAGACGTCATACACAAAAGATGAAAGAACTTCTTCGTCGGATGCCGATCATCAAGGCAGCCGACACGTTGACCTCATGTACAACAGAGTACCTGACCTCGCTCGAGGAGCAATACAACCAACTCCTCAGAGATACCATGAGGCGACCTCGAAGTGAGCATGGACTATTGGGCACGGCGACCGGAGTTGATGTGAGGGAAGTACGTAGAAATGGCTGTTTGCGAATAACGGAGGCAAAGCGCTTAGACGGTTCTGTAACCGACGACCCAGCAGAAATTGAGAACATCTTCAGAGAGTACTTCAGCATACAGTTCCAAGACACCGAACCAATAGACACCAATCGAAGACCCGACCATGTCAAAGAAATTTGCAAACATCTGCAGCGAGTTAAGGAGGAGGAGGAGCCAGCCACCCCTAGCGCTGAAGTCTCCCCTGCAGAGCTTCGTGAAGCCATAAGAAGCATGATCCCCAATTCTGCCCCAGGCGCTGTTGGTCTGACTGCAGCCTTCTATGTGACTTTTCTCGAAGTTCTCAAAGAACCCTTGGTCGCGATGGTGAATGCGATCTTCAGGTCCTTTAAGAAACCCGACTCCTTCGGAGTGGGTAAAATTGTCCTACTACAGAAAGAGGGTGCACCACCAAACGAGCCCACGGCGTGGCGTCCAATCACGCTTTTGAACACCGATTACAAGCTGGTAGCCACTATACTGAACAACAGGCTCAAGCTCCTGTTACCGGACATCATTAGCCCGTACCAAACGTGCGCGATTCCAGGAAGGTCGCTTTTTGCGAACCTCATGACAGTGATCCGTGACTCTTTCGAATACGCGACGACAAGAGGTTTCAATGGTGTTTTTATTTCCCTAGACCAAGCTAAAGCTTTTGACAGGGTACGACACCATTACCTCTTCGACGTGATGCAGGAGTTTGGCTTACCGGCAAGTTTTATAAAACTGGCAAAAACTTTGTACGAGGACCTAACCTGCACCGTTGTGATTAACGAAGTCACAACGCCGGCATTCAGGTATAGCAGAGGCATAAGGCAAGGATGTCCATTGGGCTCGACCTATTTTGTCATGTCGTGCGAGCCGCTGATCACAAGTGTTATTGCGCATGAAGGCATTCGGAGCTTCCCACTGACGGGCCAGGAGCAGGTGAAAGTGCTGGCATACGCGGACGACATTTCCCTGTTTGTTCGGGATGAAAGCAGCCTCCAAGCCTTTAGTTCGACGATCACAAGATACGCGCAGGCATCCGGAGCGGCGATAAATGCGGACAAGAGCAAGGCGATGCTATTTGGAACTTTCCCCAGAGAAGCCTTAGGAAACATCGAAGTGGTGTTCACCGTTAAAGTGCTGGGAATCTACTTCTCCAGTGAAGGGGTGGCACCAGCCACGTGGCAGAGAGCCCTCGAGAGGGCAAAGCAGGCAGCCGACCGCATTCGACTCCTTAGCCTCACGTTACGTGAAAAAGCGCTGGCAGCAAGGACCACCGTTTGCGCGTTTGCGTTCTACGCCAGTAGGGTAGCGGTGATCCCTAGGAAAACCTCGAGGCAACTGAACACCGTGATCACCGATTTGCTATGGGAAGGGAAACCGTCACCAGTCAAGTGACACCTCCTTCAACTACCCGAGGACAAAGGTGGCCTCGGCCTCCCACACGTACAAATGACCAGCCAGATACTGGCCCTCAAGATTACCCGCACGCTTTATTACGCAGCGAGTTACGTTGGGAAGAATATAATCAACTACTGGACAAGCACCATCACGCACTATCTGGAAAACCACAAACACACTGGCCCGCGCGCGGAAGCGCCCTTTCACTTTTACAGGATGACGGCAACTACGACAAAGATCATAAAAAAAGAAGCCCTGAACTGCGACATTGACAAGGACCCACCAGCCCGAATCGTCGAAGCGATAACAGAAAACCAGTTGTCCCAAGAAGAAAAGGAGCAGATCAAAAGCCTAGGACTGTGCAAACAAAAAAGCAATAAGTACCGACCGCGCGAAGTACATGACTTCGAGTGGAAGCGCAAGTGGCAAGTTTTGCCCACGAGACATCGCCTGCACCGTTTCGGCATCACGCCGAAATAGTGTCCTAATTGCCGCGCTGAGGAAGCGGTCTCCCACGTGTTGTTAGAATGCGGGGCGGCCAAGTCGGTTGGCGCCTGAATGCGAGGTGCTTCAGCATCCGCCCTCCCCGGGCCCTCGAAAGGAATAGGGGCTGCTTCGCAAGGCTGGTGATTGCCATCACACTCTTTGTGATTTGGAAACGCCGGTGCCTTGCTGAGGTAAAGAACACACCAGTGAGAGCGGCCTACCCAGCACTAGCCATGATCAAGCAGAAAATAGTGCAGCACTTGGCCAAGCAACTGGAAGCTGGCGGGGAGGACCAGTTCCTTCGCCGCTGGCACACAAAGTTTTTTTATTGTCAGAGGTGCGAAACTCCATACCCCCATAATCCCCTATTAACCCATTCTCCCCAACACATTGTGTTGCAAGTGTATGTATAGCGCCAGTCAAAGTATTGTAATTATGCCTACCCATGTTCACAATCTGTTGTAAATATATGTAATGTCACGTTCCATTTCCCAATTTTTTGTTACCGTCCCAAAACACCACACGATTCTCAGCGCAAATCGCGCCTGCAGTTTTCGAGAAGGTTCCGGACTGTAGTAGATCATTTCGATAAGATCACGCCCACTGTGCAAACGGTACAGATTGTTCTGGAACCTACGCCACCGCCAGCGATAACGCTAGAACATTCAACGGCAAGGGTATAAATGCCGACGCGCTTCGCCGCTTGTCAGTTGTTGATCGAAGGCCGACGCTCCGTTCAGCGGTCTAGCTGTCTCTTCTCGAGTCCTCAAGCGAGACCCGGGGTCACGTTACGCGGACGTCGACCCCAGGGGTTCAAGTCGACAAAAGAAGTTTACGCGGCACCGGCGTCGATTTGCCAATAGCCAGTCTTGAGGCCCATTGACAAAAAGTACTTGGCGTTGTGGAGCCGATCAAGTGCGTCGTCTATTCGTGGGAGAGGATACACGTCCTTTCTTGTGATTTTGTTCAGGCGGCGATAATCGACGCAGAAGCGTAGGGTCCCATCCTTTTTCTTCACTAACACCACGGGGGATGCCCATGGACTCTTGGACGGCTGGATAATGTCATCCCGCAGCATTTCATAAACTTGTCTCTTCATGGCCTCACGTTCTCGCGTCGAAACCCTGTACGGACTCTGACGGAGTGATCTGGCATTTTCTTCGGTTTTGATGCGATGTTTCATGATTGGGGTCTGCCGAATTTTCGATGACGACGAAAAGCAATCTTCGTATTGCAGAAGCAGGGCCTTGATCTGTTCTTGCTTATCGTTCAGAAGTCTGGGACTGACGTGGAAAGCTATGGGAGGGGCTTGGTTCCTCTGAGCAGGCACCGCAGAATCGGCGAGGGCGAAAGCACTGGTGGCTTCGACAATTTCTTCGATGTATGCGACCGTTGTTTCTTTGTTCACATGTTTGTACTCATTGCTGAAATTCGTAAGCATAACCGTTGCTTTGTCTCCCGCAGCTCTGCAATTCCTCTTGCGACGCAAATAGTTCGGGTGACCAACACATGCTGACTGCCTTTAACGACGCCTTCGAAGTCAGGTGATTTAGAAGCGCCGACTGAAATAATGACGCTTGAGCGAGGCGGAATGGTGACTTGTTCTTCCAGCACATTCAAGGCATGGCGTTCAGACGGCGAGCGCGGTGGTAGGGCTTCTACTGTGGATAACGTTATCGACTTTGTTTTTAGGTTGATGACAGCACCATGGAGGCATAAGAAGTCCATACCACCAACGTCACTTGTTTTGTGAGGACATGCCGGGAGTGTCAGTGACGCAAGACACCGCCGACAAGGCCAGCGGGACTTCTGCAGCCAATTGATCCACCTTGCCGACCTTTCCAGCAGATTGGTATGGACCTACTGGGGCCGTTCCCGACGTCGGCTTTCGGAAACAAGTGGATCGTGGTAGCTACCGACTACCTCACCCGCTACGCCGAGACAAAAGCCCTGCCAAAAGGCAGTGCATCCGAGGTAGCTAAGTTCTTCGTCGAAAATATCGTCCTACGTCACGGCGCCCCGGAGGTCCTTATCACCGACAGAGGAACGGCATTCACTGCCGACTTAACTCAAGCGATCTTGGCATACAGCCAAACAAACCACCGCCGGACGACAGCGTACCACCGACAGACCAACGGCCTCACCGAGCGGCTTAACAAGACGATCGCCGACATGCTGTCAATGTACGTCGATGTCGAACACAAGACGTGGGACACCATTCTTCCGTATGTGACCTTCGCATACAACACGGCGGTGCAGGAGACGACGCAGATATCTCCATACAAGCTGGTCTACGGAAGGAGCCCGGCAACGACGCTCGATGCCATGTTACCCAACGTCACCGACGAAGAAAACCTCGATGTGAGCGAGTACCTTCAACGCGCCGAAGAAGCCCGACAACTTGCGCGTCTTCGTATCAAGAATCAACAGACAACCGACAGCCACCGTTACAACCTTCGACGACGCTTCGTGGAATACCAGCCCGGTGAACGTGTTCGGGTGTGGACGCCGATACGCCGACGTGGACTAAGTGAAAAGCTTCTGCGACGGTACTTCGGACCGTACAAGGTGGTTCGACGTCTCGGCCCACTTGATTACGAGGTTGTCCCCGACGGCATCACGAACTCTCAACGACGCCGATCGCGACCTGAAGTCGTGCATGTCGCGCGCCTCAAGCCGTTTCATGCACGTTAACAAACTGAAACAGTGTTTTTTGTATTATTGTTGTATTGTAATTTATTCATTGTACTTTCTTGCATTATTATTGTACCTTCATCTTTAGTTAAAGCATCGGGACGATGCCTTCTTTCAGAGGGGGCAACGCCACCTTCCATTTCCCAAGTTTTTGTTATCGTCCCAAAACACCGCACGATTCTCGGCGCGAACCGCGCCTGCAGTTTTCGAGATGGTTCCGGACTCTAGTAGATCATTTCGATAAGATCACGCGCACTGTGCGAACGGTACAGATTGTTCTGGAACCTACGCCACCGCCAGCGATAACGCTAGAACATTCGATGGCAAAAGTATAAATGCCGACGCGCTTCGCCGCTTGTCAATTGTTGATCGAAGGCCGACGCTCCGTTCGCCGCTATCAGTCCGAGACTGCTATCTGTGCGAGACTGCTGCTGTAATTGGACTTTCCGTTTACCGAGCAAAGGCTCGCCCAAATAAACAGTTAAATCCCAACACGAACTCTCCTGTCTTCGGCCACGTCACGACCCCGTGACAATATATTCCCCATATAGAAGCACCGACATCCAGCGGACATTCCAAGGACTAAACGAGAGGTGGCACACGCACACTTTCTTACGGCCTGCTGTTCGGGTCCACTTCCCACCTTTAACCACCTCGAGTTCATGGTACATACTAGTTCACTGTATTCATGGCACTGCGGCCGAACGCTCGCTAAACCTTTCGAAAACCAAGGAGGTTACGCCCAGCGAGTATGACGTAGCAAACTTTTTCAGTCAGATAGTGCTCAATGTACATGCCAATGGCTGCTAATGGGAAATGAGAGGCGGAGAATTCGGCTTTTACTTTCTTACGGTTTGCGCTTTGCATCTACTTCCCATTTTTAGCCACCTCGAGTTCATTCATGGTATATACAAGTTCATTGTATTCATGGCACTGCGGCTCAAGAGTTTATTCTATCTTGTGGAACGCCGCTTGCTAGACGCGAGCCGGACGCGCTCGCATCGGCTCCTGCTTTTTTAAATGTTTTAGACCGCAAATTTGCCGATCGACCTCGGTTTTTCGACTCATCTGATCCAGTTTCTTTCAAGGATCGAGTGGATACCCGACTTTTGCGGGTAGGTCAAGCTTTCGAACTTTTATTTGGGTGTTTCACCCTGTGCCACGTTGGCGCTCAGCTCGGCCTGCCGAGCGAGACGCTTCGAGGATGCCGCTCGAGGAGATGGTCTTCAGCGAATAAATCTCCAGGCAGGAGGATGAAGCCTCCGGATGGATTGTTGCCCACTCTCGGAAGAAGCAGCGTCCGGATTTTACGCCCGGCGACAGCCCTGGCCCCAGTGCCGGTCATCGTGCCGCCCATCCAGCGCACCCGAAGGGGCCGATAAACAAGCTCATCGCCACGTCGCGCCTGCCGCGATTGCCTAAAGATCACTACCGGGTTGTCGTACGTCCCAAGGGAGGCATGGATGTGCGCAAGGTCAGTGAAATCAAGGTTACCCAAGCTTTGGTGATGGCTGCTTGTCTCGGCCCGCCGCAGGCTGGGGAAGATATTGTTTGTGCCAATGAAATGCAGAACATTTTTGTGGTCAGCACGCCACACGCTAGGAACGCAGAAGCCTACGCTAAAGTGAAGCAAATTCGAGTGGGAGAAACGCTCCATGAAGTCTCTACTTACGTGACGCCACCCGGGGATACGTGCAGAGGAGTTGTTCGCGGTATCGACCCTGAGCTCTCTGATGACCGGCTTGGTGAGCTCTTCGTGCACGCAAGAAATCCGAAGGTTCTTGGAGTACGGCGCATCAAGAAAACGCCCACGGTGATCGTCCTGTTTGACGGTATGAAAGTTCCAAACTACGTCATGTGTGGGACGAACCTGATCCGGTGCACGCTCTACCGACGACAAATCGACGCCTGTCGAACCTGCGGAAAGCTGGGACATCGCTCGGACGTTTGTCCCACTCCTAGAGTCATCACCTGCCCGGACTTTGAGGTCTCATCGCCCCCTGAGAATCATACGTGCCAGCCGAAGTGCTCCATCTGTGGAGGAGCGCATCTGACGGCGGATCGGGCCTGCCAAAGCAGGTACCAGGTTCCCTACATCGTTCGGCGTAGAAGGCGACGACGGAGAAAAGCAAACAAGCAGCGCGCGGAGTTCGTGCCACAGCAAGCTTCCGGGCTTGGGTTCAACCAGGGGGGTGGCCTTGATAACCCTGGGCGGGTGCGGGTCACCGCTCTCTCTCGAGGGATAGGTCTGCCTCCTGTGCCCGGATTCAGCAGGAACCTACATGGGCTGAACGAGTGGGCCCAAAACGTGAGTCTCGCACTATCGTGCAGCGCAAGTTGCCAGAGCAAGCTACGGCTAGAATACAGCAGCTAGAGCGTGAGAACGCAACTCTGAGGAGTGAGCTTCAGGATATTAAAGCATTAGTTGTTGAGCTTAGGCAGCGCGAACGCACGCCGGAAGGGGCGGTGAAAGTGCAGCAGGCCGAGGCACAACCTAGAGGCGGTATGCGAAAAGCCGCTGACCCTCCGGTATATATCGAGAAGGAGTTCAGTGACTTTAAACAGAAAATTATGGGGGTGGTTCATGAAATTAAGGAGGCCATCGCTGGTGTCAGCTCTGTCATCCAGTCCCTTTCTGCAAGGGTGGTGGTGATGGAGCAAAACCTAAGTAGCAATCATGGCGAAGCTAAATAAAACATTTGTCATTTGGCAATGGAATTGCGCGAGCTTCCACAGGAAGAAGGCAGTCTTGCAGCAGTTCGTCAGCTCACAGGAGAACAAGTCAGCCGTAATACTCCTCCAGGAGACCCTTAAAGGAGAGGTGACCCTCCGGGGTTATCGCTCCGTGGCCTGCTGGAGGGAAGGAAAACGCGGGGTCGCCACCCTCATATCCAAAGAGTTCTCCTTTGAGGTTCGCGATGTACGTCCAGACCTAAAGGTGGAACACATACTCATTGAGTTAATCCCAAAATCTCGGCTTAAGGAGCACCTATTCATTCTCAACGTTTATAGCTCACCATCTGATACTCGGGAGACTTTTAATGCGCTTCTCTGCAAAGCCTCCAAAATCGCGGGCTCGGCTCCGTTGACAGTTGCTGGCGACTTCAATGCGCAACATCAGACATGGGGCTATATCAATAATACGGCTAAGGGGCGGGCGCTTCTGCAGCATACTACCAATCTTAATATGTTACTAGTTACTGATCACAACTTTCCCACACGTCTCGGCAATTCTGTAGCAAGGGACACCACGCCGGACCTGGCTTTTGTCAGGAACGTCGAGTGTCCTTCCTGGCAGAACTTGCATGAGAACTTGGGGAGCGACCATTTCATCGCGTCTATCTCCCTGGATGTTAAAGTACCGCCGCCGCGGATTTTCAAAATTGTTGATTGGGATGCGTTTCGGGAACTCAGACAAAGCGATGAAAAAGAGTACGATGACCTTGGCCAGCTACTTGAGCGTCTTAAGGCAGATGTTAAAGCTGCCACTAAGGTGGTGGAGACGGATCTTAAAACGGAACGCATGGACAGCCGCCTAGCGAGGCTCCTTGAAGCCAAAAACTCCTTACTTAACAGATGGCGTACGCAGCGACTCAACATGCGGCTCAGAAAGAAAATTGCTCTGCTCAAACAGGAGATTGAATCGTACAGCCAAACCCTGGCCAGACAACAATGGGATGAGGTCTGTAACGCTGTCGATGGGCAGATGCGGTCAGGGGCGAAATGGAACATTCTCAAGCACCTCCTGAGAGATAAGCAAACTAAAGCTAATCAGAAACACACTGTTGATCGGCTCATTCACAAGGAGAGGTCTGCTGGGCTCTCCAATGATCAAATCTTACAACAGCTGGCGGATAGGTACCTCCCCCTGGGGGCTACCACGGATGCAGACTACCCAGATTTCTCTGGTCTGGAGGATGCGGAGCTGGACTCCCCCTTCAACACGGCAGAGATCAGGGCGGTCCTTTTTGATCTCCATGGAAAATCGGCTCCCGGGCCGGATGGTATCACTAACAGGCTACTTAAAAATCTGGACGATAGATCCATTGAGCTACTAACTGACGAGGTCAACCGGGTTTGGGAGTCGGGGCAGGTGCCGAAGGAGTGGCGAACGGCCTCTGTTGTCCTCATTCCCAAGCCTGGTAAACCTCTCGGGCTCGGCACGCTCCGACCGATCTCGCTCACGTCTTGCGTGGGTAAGGTCGCGGAACATGCAATCCTTAACCGAATCTCCCATCACATTGAACAAAACGAGCTCTTCCCTTTCAATCTCATTGGCTTTCGTCCCGCGCTCTCTACGCAGGACGTTATGAAAATGATTAAACATCAAATTCTCGACATAGACACCAGAGACGTCCGAGGGATTCTTGCACTCGATCTGGAGAAAGCTTTCGATAATATCTCACATCCTCACATACTGGATTCGATCTCTGAGTTGGGATTGGGGGCCCGCTTTTACGGGTTCGTCCGCTCTTTTCTCAGGGATCGCGTTGCCACCATTCGGCTCGGGGACCTCTGCTCCAAGGAATTTCACCTTGGACCTAGGGGAACCCCTCAAGGATCGGTCATTTCGCCGCTAATTTCTAATATCGCGATGAGGAAACTCTCGCTCGAACTCTCTCGTATTGACCGCATCGGACATGCGCTGTATGCAGACGATATTACTATATGGTGCACTGGGGGTAGGGACGGAGACGTTGAGGAGTCCCTCCAGCAGGCCCTCAGGTGCACGGAAGAGTTTTTGGATAGCACGGGGCTGCACTTGTCGACCGCCAAGTCGGAGCTCTTCCTGTACACACAGCCGGAGAAACGCATGTTCACCACTATTCCATTTCCGCCGGAAGAGATCAGGATCGAAATTCACACACGGTCAGGGCAGGCCATCCCCCGTGTCGATAAAATTCGGATATTAGGCATGTTCCTGGAGGAGCACGGAAGTAACTCTCATACTCTGACTCGTATTGCGGCAAAAGCGGAGAGCATGGTCAAGCTTATACTTCGGGTGTCTAACAGGCGTGGAGAGCTTTGTGAGGCCAACCTCATGAGGCTTTTCCATGCCTTTCTTATGAGTCACATTAATTACATTGCCGCAGCGCATAGGTGGGAAAAGAAAGAACAAGGGAAACTGGATGCGATTATTCGAAAGTGCATTCAAAGGGTCTTGGGCCTTCCAAACAACACAATTGAGGAAAATCTCAAGGCTCTTGGTATGCATAATACATTTAGTGAGATTGCAGAAGCCCAACAAACAGCACAAGCTGCACGACTGTCCTCTTCCAAAGCTGGGAGACGCATCCTGGAGTTTCTGGGCTGCGAACCAACTATGGTAGCAGACAAAAAGATACAACTTCCACCCAAATTGAGGGAGCAGATTACGGTCTCACAAATTCCTAGAAATGTTCACCCTCTCTACAATGTCGGCCGCCGGGCCGCTAGGGCTAGGTCGCTCCTCAGTTCCGCCGCTGCCACCCCTGAACTTGTGGCGTTTGTTGACGCAGCACAGTATCCCGGCACATCCAATTTCGTGGCTGTGGTCACTGACCTTCACGGTAAAATCCTCACAGCAGCATCTCTTCGAGAAACCACGCCGGCTAGGGCAGAGCAGGCTGCTATAGCAATCAATGGCCGTGGCGATTCCCATGCGCACGCGCATTTTCACTGATTCTCGAGCTGCTGCACGAGCGTTCATGACCGGGTCAGTCTGTGAGCAGGCGGCCTATGTTCATACCAAAAGACCACATTGCACGGGAATCGATGGCCACATCACCTGGTTTCCTGCCCACATGGGCAAGGATGTCCACCCTGTTATCCCCAATGCCAATCAGCTTGCCCATGCCCGAGCACGCGAACTGTCCCACCGTGACGGGCAATCGGCATCTAATTTTGGGGATGGCATCCGGCAGCTTGATTCGCTCCTCACCTTTAACGAAATTTGCAAAAATTATCAATTGGCCAGGCGTAGCTTTCCGCTCCCGCACCCGCAACTCTCTAGGGCCCAGTCAGTCACTTTAAGAATGCTGCAAACGGGTACTTACCCGTCGCCTTTAGTGTACAGCAAGTTTATCGACAGCATAAAGCCGCAATGCCCTCATTGCGAAGAGATACGTTGCACGTTACCCCACATGCTCTGGCAATGCGCGGCGCTGCGCGATGGCGAGCCTCTCTGCACAGAAGCTGCCTGGAGGACGGCAATTACCAGCTCGGACCGAGAGGTCCAAATCCGGGCTGTCCAGAGGGCCCGCAATTTGGCGGAGGGGCTCGCTCTTCCTGTCCCCACGTGGGTGCGGCCCGCAGCCGACCCTCCCTCTTGAGGGGAATCGGCTCCTCAAGACAATTTGTAAATAAAGTTCATTGACTGACTGCCTGACTGACTGACTGCGGCTCAACGCTCGCTAAACCTTCCTAAAGCTAACTAGATTACACCCAGCGAGTATAACGTAGCAACCCTTTCTTGTCAGATAGTGCTCAATGTACATGCCAATGGCTGCTAAAGATGATCGCAGCCTGCGCGTCAACTAAAAGCCGAATGCTTCTGTCTCTCATTCCCCATTAGCAGCCATTGACATGTACATTGAGCACTATTTTTTATTGTTCAACAACGCACAGAAGTCTCTCAGCGGCACCACCTTGGAGGTCAAAATGTTTTACTTTTTACATACTACGGGAGACGAACGGGTGCCGCTATGAAGAGCTTCGCCCCTAAAATGAGTTTTCACTCGCAACCAATGACGCTGACGCCGACATAGGTATTTATGCTAAACGAGGCGTATCAAGCTATAACACAAGATATTGCTTAGTGAACATGGCCTACTAGTATGTTCATATTCAAAGTTCAATAACGTAAAAGCTCCGTGCGCAAGAGAAAGGAAAATAAACTTGTTTAATTTATTATAAAACAGAAGCTAAACATATTTTGACAATGTATCTTGCACTGATTCGCAAATCGTCTTGGTTGAAATCCGTCATTCCAAAAACCCCATCTCCTTGATAACAATCACTTGCAGTATGCCGGTGTTGAAGCGTGCATTAGTTATATTCCTGATGAAGATTGTTGATGTAGCAGTAACATAGAAGTGGTGATATTCTTAAACGGCACTTTAGTACAAATTAGGTGCCATAAATTTTCATTTTCTCATTTTACACAGTGTTTCGGCTGTTTTCGAAATTTCACTAACTTGAAAACTTTGTTAGTCGGACTGCTATTGTGCGCGATTATGCTCTTTCAGCTTTCAAATTGCTATGATGAAGCTGAACCATTGAATTGAAAACAAATATAGACAGCTGCTCTCAGGTGAAAAATAATTTTATTTGCAATGTATATAACTCTTTGGATGTTTATAGCTCCGCAGTTGTTTTTACAGAGTGCGCTATGAGCTAATATGTTTTATATTGCTCGTGATGTTGTTCACTTAGACCAGTCGCCGTCATTGAGTGTTAATTGAGAAGAACGGACGGTTTTCAAGTGGAATCTGCACAAGCATTTTGTGTGGCACTCAATTATTTTGGCAAAGAGCCACGGCCGCGCTTGAAGTTTCCTATGAAAAAGACGCTATCAAGTGTCACGACGGCTCAGAGCTTCGTAAACAATCAAACATATGTTTTTTATGCTTCATACTCCCCAAAATTGGTTCCAAAGTAACTCATAAATACTATCATCATCCAAATAATCATCTAATAAAGCATCAAAAAAGTATGCGGTTCTATAAAAGCACACATAGCAAACAACACTATAGGTATTCTGCTACTTAGCAAACCGATGACAAGTTTAGGGCGTGGCAGGTAATTTGCTGTTTATTGAGGGCTGCTCCCACTGCGAGGTTTGTGCGTGTTTTACGCAATCCTAATATTTGTTTTCATTTTGGAGGAGATTTCGAAATTTGTCTTTGCGTCAATTTTTATGACAATCATGAACATTGCCCCTCCCTTTAGAGACATGATTTATTAACCTGCCAACAAAAGATGCCAATTGTAGGTTATCAACGTGTACTTACAATTGTCTTCAGTTACGATATAAGTACCCAGTCAAGCAGTTATCTATGCCTCTTTTTTGCAGGAATGCTTGCTTTCCAATGGATAATTGCTGTTCTGATTGTCCACTCTTTGTCATTGAAATCTCCAAGTAAGTGCGTTAATTTTGTTTGTAGTGAATTATAAAGAATACATCTTCTGAAATACTTGGTATACCACTCCAGTGAGTTCGTGTATTTATTTTTATCCACCACCCCCTTCTGTAATGTATTTTGACAATGACGATACATCTGCTTAAAAACATAAAAATAGGCAAATAATTAAATTTACCCCACCCTATGGGAAATTAAGTGTGATACAGTTTTAGACGCACCGTCGTCCAGATGCTTTTTTTTTCTCTACCAGCTTCGTTTTCCTTACTCAGCCGAATAAACACACATTTCAAAATAAATCAGAAGTTCCTTTGAGGGAAGCTGTTCTAGATGTATGTGATGATATATTGAGGTAATCTCAGAGCTCTCGTTGTTCTCGCAATGCGATTAATCAGCATGCCCAGTTATACACGTTTAGATAACTGAGCTCACCTCTACGCTTTCTTGTTGAGTGTTATCGGTGTTTGTATGTGTAGGCTCTGAGGCCATGTTTTGGTGAAAATGACCATCTGGCGGGACGAGAATAATTTTCGCCATCTAGGCACACATTTTAATGCAGTAAAGAGATACATATAGCTCGCTGAGCTCTTCTTCACTTCCCTAACTATTTGTTTCATTCGGCTGTTGCTGCTGAAAATGCCCATCGAGTCCATTTTTACAGTGAAAGCTGTTTTGCGATCACGACAGGGTTCAAGTGCACGCCGTAGTTCTCCGCCACTGCCACTGCCAGTGTCCCTAACCACTATCGCACGAAATATGAAAAACAAATAGTAAATAAAAAACCACCAAGGACACAATGAGATTTGAGCCCGGGTCCCCTGCGTGCCATCCCCAAATTCTACCACAGAGATACCCTGGTGCTTGAAGCTACTTTGTGAACCGGCCTTAGCCAGGTCTGATGTCGGAAAAAAATCGCGTTCATATGAGTGATAAAGTGTTTTAGAGCACCAAAGGAACAATCAGGTGTCACATGTCGCGAGTTGCGCAAAGTGTGAGTCGTCGAATGCTGCAAGCGCTTACAAAATCTCGAACTTGTTCATCACATAATAACTGTGTCGCATGCACACTGTAGGGAATTGTGGAGATTAAAAAAAGCTTCTGCCATAATTCATCGTCATCAAGCACAGCAGAAAAAAATGAACAAAGTTTCTTGCAAGTGTGTAGCACGCACCATCACGCTTCTTCGAAGAATGTCGAACGAGGGCATAGTGAATGCCTGCCTACACAATAATTTACGGCGTAGTGTGTACCTTACAGTTATCCGTGATAGTTACCTAAAGAGTATTTAAAAAAGACTCTGAAAGGCCGTTCCTCCTCCTTTTGTTCCAACAGTGCTGCGCGTTCCACACAGGCCTGGCGGTTGTTTCTGGTTTTGTTCAAACTAAGAGAGCGTTTCCCAGGTTTCTTCTCGAAAAGTGGCTAGCGGGAGAGTCTACCTACCTGCTACAAGTACAAGTAATATGTGATCGCAGAGAAATGGAGAAATGCCTTACAGAATCTGTAGATAATCTTGTGATAATCAACACTGACTGCACCTCACGCGACGGCTTCAAACATATCAGTACCAAATGAGCTGGCCTAACAGCTGCCAATGTACCACCGCTGCTACATTGCAACAGTAATGCGAACGCGTTAAGTGCCGTTACCAATACTCATGAAATTTCGCCGTAGTTTGTCTCTTGGTTTTTAATTACTATACCCCGATAAAACGTTGCAACGTATGAAATTGTCGTTACTTTTATTCTCTCTAAGCGTGGCTATACGATTTATTCTGCTTATCTTTCACAGGAAAGTGCTTTAGGTCAGTTTCTACCGCGTCTCAACTGACGTATTTCTCTCAAGGCATGACTTTGTAAAACAAACACTAGCAGTGGGCAAAGAAAAAAAGACATGAACAAAAAAATTCTTCGCCGTGAGTCAAACGTAATACCCCCTCGTGCTGAAGCAAGAATCAACTCAGCCACAGAGTCTACGTTCATCTTACTAACGGGGATCTACTTATACGCACAATTTACGTTCGGTGGTCTTGGTGGTGTGAGGGCGAGTTAAGGGGCGTGTGCGTTTGTGCTGTGATGAGAGCTGTTCGTAAGTCTTCTGTTTTCGCCGCAAGTTTGAGTTCAAGTTGGAGAAAAAATGAAAGTCACTTCTCTCATTGCCGCAGCCACGTTTCCGAAACGAGTGCGCTACTCATACGCTGAAGAGTGATTATTTTGACAGTTGTTAGTTCTCGCTCATTCTATGTATCTTTGTGCCTTCGTTTTGTGCCTCCTTCATTGTGTTTGAGCAGCGCGCTTTAAGTGTGAAGTTGGGACAGTTGTTAGCTCACGCTCCTTTGGTGTATTTCCTTTTCGTTCATTCCTTCTGCTTGAGGAGTGCGTTGCAAGTTGCGAGCTCTTTTCCGTTTTTCGCGTGACACTATAATTTATTGCTATAGCATTGATTCTTTCACCCATGTGCTCAAACATCACGGAATAAACGCTCAAATTCCTGTGCGAAGACACCAGCTACTTTCGTATTATAATATTTCTTATGCCTCAGACATGCGCCCTGTGTCTTTGAGCCATGGGAAGAAGCAGCCTATGTGGAGAATAATGACAGCTGCCATTGTAGAAGCATGTGTTTGCTATCAGCAGCTAGAAGTAAAGGTACTAAGTTATTATATTTGTTTTCGGACCTACCATGTTCTTTTTGCAGCAATCGGGTGCGATGTTTCCTCGTAGTTTCAATGCTGTCGCTGAGAGAGATAATATAATCATTGTTTAGCACAGCAAATACCGTGACACATTCATAACTATACGCCTTTTCATGGTATTCTTGCCTTCTCCCCCCAGTAAAACCACGCTGCGGGAGTCTGACGTCTTGTAATTTTGGAGATAAGCGGCTGTGTACGATGCACTATGGCAAAATCTATTTCCGAGGTTGCAGTAAGTATTTTGCATTTTGGCTTGTAATTACAAAGGAAATTTACATGAGAGCTAATTTACAGTGATGCTACCTTAGTTAACCCTATGCAGTCCTTCGGCGGCGTTGGTATTCAATAGTCAGGTGCATAAATAAATGAAACCATAGAAATGTTTCTGGTGAGACGTAGTTAGGACCTGAACACTCATGGAGCCGAGGCAAGTGTCATAACTAGTGGTGGGCACCCAGACTTTTTTCATTAATTGGAAGTGATTTGATTGATTGATATGTGGGGTGTAACGTCCCAAAACCACCATATGATTATGAGAGACGCCGTAGTGGAGGGCTCCGAAAATTTCGACCAGCTGGTGTTCTTTAACGTGCACCCAAATCTGAGCACACGGGCCTACAACATTTCCGCCTCCATTGGAAATGCAGCTGCCGCAGCCGGGATTTGATCCCGCGACCTGCGGGTCAGCAGCCGAGTACCTTAGCCACCAGACCATCGCGGCAGGGCAAATTAATTGGAAGTGTGTGAATACGTTCTACTTAGAACTGAAGACAGAGCACTTGCTATGGGTGCTTGATTTCAACATTTTCTCGAAATTTAGGTGAAGGCGAATGTAGTGGCGATTCCGCAAAGAACACCGATAATTGAATTGCTGCTTTCTTGACAAGATGCCAAGAAAGCTATTCGCACTTCCTTTGGAGACTTGTTTCAATTGAAATTCATACAGGAACTCGGGCATGTAAGAGGGTCGTGTAAACAACAGCGAGCACACACTTGGGAGGACTCCGTGAGTGCAGCAGTGGTGTACATTCAGTGAAGCGAGACCCTTGCCAAAACCACATTGCCTGCACCGGATGCTCGGGTGATCGCGTTTATACCAATAGCAAGAGAGGGAGAAAGTTCATTTACAGAAAGGTTGAAAGGTTGGCCTGAGCTATGGTTTGCTCTGGCCTACTATGCTACACTGGGGAAGGGTGACTGGGGAGTGAAAGAGTGATGAATGACGATGGTAAGGTAAAAGATGATATGTTCTTATTAGGCTGGGCAACTCTACAGCCGTGCATCCAGTCTAGTGGGTTCTAAGAAAGCAATAACGACTCGTATAACCACATGTGTGCTGCTGGCGTCAGGCCAAGGACCTAACACAACCTCATCTGTTAATGGTCGACTAATATATGAACGATACTGTGCGACTCCAAAGCTGCTCTTCAAACCATCGATGGCTTCATGAGACAAGGTCCATATCATACTTTATCGATTACAATAGCAGAGCTCCTTGACATTGCTACAAAAAATGGACATCATGTAACATTTCAATGAATACCTGCTCATTGTGGCATAATGGGCAAAGAAGAGGCGGACGCTGGAGCTAAGAGAGCTTTAAATAATGCACCGGAAGTGTGCATCACATTTTCTCGACAAGATACTAACATCCTACTTCGACGCGTAATGCGCAACTCCATCTTAGAGCACTTGCACAAACCAGAACACCAGCACAAGCGGCTGCACAAATGGGACCCGGAAATGAAGTTCCGTATGCCTCAATGCCTCACAAGTTGCCTCACAACGGAAATGAAGTTCCGTATGCCTCACAACAGATCTGCTGTTCGTTAGTTAAAGCAACGCCTTTTTCAATGTTCCTTTCACAGTAGTATAGCTATTTTTGAAGTATGCTTTTAGTACTTGCTATTCCTGTCCCAACTGTTCTATTTATGTTTTCCCTCACGATACCAATGCTAACATAAGTTCCTTTTTTCAATCATGTATTTTAATTCTATCGCCTTTCGGCATGGTTTCAGCTCTGTAGAATGTATAACTTGCTTTGTATCTTCTGATTATTGCATACATTGTGTATTAATAACATAATTAACGTTTACTTCCGTACTGCTCAATGGTTACATGATCCTCATGTCTTGTTATAATGCTTGCATGTTTTTACGTCTACATCCTTTTTTTTGTGTGTGTGTGTGAAAAATTACTGTATTGCCCAAACGCCACGCTCTCGAAGGAGAGTAGCAGTACTGTAAATAAACAAATAAATAAATAAAGCGAAGCGTCTCATGCATTATCCACCGCATTCGCCTCGGTGTGGCTTACACGAGACGTTACACCCACTTGATTGGCTGTAACGACACAGGTCACAATTGTGGTCACTCTCGGTTGCCAGAAACGCTCGAACATATATTTTGCGACTGTCCAGGTTATGCAAGCGAACGTCAGCAACTGATATCTTCGATTGGCCAATAGCAAGGGCTTTTTAAATAGTTGCGAAGGCTCGGGCAAAAAGCGGTTGAGAACCTACTGCCAGCGATATCATCATGGGGAGTTAAGGGAGCTGCGATTGAAGTGTGACTATGTGTGGAGGAAACAAACACTAATAGTGAAAAACAAAGTTTTATTTAAAGTAGAAGCAATCATTTTACAACTGAGATTTCTTTTCCCCAGCAATATTACATAGGTGTAAAGAACAAACAATTTATGATGGTTTTTATATTACGAAAAATATTTTTTCTAGCGTCCTCTGCCAATGCTGTTATTACTCAGTGCAGCCCTTGCACTACATGGGTACTCATCGCAAGGCCCGCTTCGTCTGCGAAGAGACCCCCTCCCCTCCCGTGTTTTAGTGTTTTGCGCACGCTTGCGTACTCTGTTGTACGCGAAATTGTTAGGTGCATTTCATCCTTGGAGAGCGTTGTCAGTGCAGTGTCCAATGGGCAATGGAACGAGGCGAATTACATTTAACGCTGGCTGCTTTCGTTGGTAGCTGCAGGAGCGATGTGCTGTACAAGGATTCAATAGAAACAAACGTATGCCTGGTGACCCATGTCTTCTAGGTAAGAGACAAGCACAATGGTTCGATATGCACTGCTCGCTGGACTTTCATCCCTCAATAATCCCGCAGCCCAGTTTCCTTCTTGAGCATGCAGTGTCTACTATTCGCGTTATCGGTGAGCAGATTGCCAAGTTATCTATCATGGTACAATTAACATGTCTTTATTCGCATGCGTATCAGTATTTTATCGGAGCAAAATGCAAAAAAAGAAAGGCGTAACACATTGAGTGTCCACCGATGTTTTTGTTCTTATTGCCATTTCGGGTTGTGTAATAAATTTGAGTTATTGTAACCATTGAATAAAACTAAAATGTTAACAATTTGGCGTGACTAGGCCTCACTTCTTCCCCTTAAATCAGAAAATCACAAGCATTGTGCAAGGTAAAGAACCTACGTATGTGTGAAACAAATAATCTATGCCGAAGATACCACTTGTATACGCTCCTACGCTGTTGGTAGTTTTAATTCATCGTTGGAAGATGCGACAAATGGCAAATAAAAGTTCGAAGATTAAGTTTTGTTGTAAAATTGAGGCAAAATGAACGGTAGTACTATTAAACATCACTAGTCAGTAATGAGTCCACATTAGATTAGTTGGCGTCGACTTGAAGCGCACTCGTGGATGACTCGCTGGCAATCACCTTAGCGCGAGTCGTTAGCGATAAGGGGTCTAAGAAAAGTAATTCCAGATTAAATTTCGCGCTACTGCACACAAAATGACGTCACTTGTTTACAAGCTATTGCATCACGTCTGGTTGATTTTTGTTCCGCTTGAAGTAAGTAAGTAAGTAAGTAAGTAAGTAAGTAAGTAAGTAAGTAAGTAAGTAAGTAAGTAAGCAAGTAGGTGGTCCTAATCCATTGTGGCACAGGGCGGGCGTACGCAGCGCCACAGGACAAAATGTTATGCGCTTCAGCGCGCACCCATACGCACACGCACGCACACACACATCACTAGGCAGGTGCTCGCAGCGCCAACAGCCAAAACTTCGTGCTCCACACGTACTTCACGCGAGCACACGCACACACACGTCTTCAACTTCACTGTTCAGAAGAAAAAAAAAAGTCTAGTAGTAAATTGTTAGATTCGCCACCAGATAAAACGTGCCCCGGCCAAATCAAGCCAAATCTATCCAATGGCGTCGGTGTCGTGTAGGTGTTCTGTGGCGTCGTTGCTGCGCTGGACTCTGTCGGGGTGTTTGTCCACCTGCCTGCACAGTCTGTCCCAGAGTTTTAGGCAGCGCTTGGCACTCTAGGTGTGCTCGACTCGGATGTCGATGGAATCCTCTGAGAGACCCAGATATTTCACCAGGCTTAGCTTGGGGTGCTCCTTTGCTCCGAGTCGCTGGTAGTCCATTATGATATGTTGGATGGTTTCCTCCATGGCACAGCATATGCGGCACGACGGGTCCGCGTCGAACAGTTCCCAACGCCACTGCTGCGTGGTCAGAGACCCCGTCCTGGCTTGGAACAGGAGGGCGCTTTCCCGGTCGCCCCTGTAAATTGGCTCACCATCTGGAGCCAGCTTGTATTTGAGGTATAACTGCAGGCTCCGTTTTTTTGCCGCCGATGTGCGCCACCTCTCTGTGCTGACTTCGGTGACAGTGTTTTTTTTTTTTGTTGTTTGACGCCATTCTCGTTCCGATTTCGCTTCTTCTAGTTTCGCGTTATGGCCGAATTTACTTTCCAGAGAAGCCAGTCGTTTCATCCACCATGTTTTTATCACCCTGTATCGAAGGTGCAGGTACATGCGCTGGCTGTAACTTGTATCTGGTAGGAACTTTATGCGGCGCGCATACTGTATTGTGGACCTTGCTTCGCGTCCTTCGAAAGTTGACCAGGCTAACTCCCGTGTTACAGCTGCGTTTGCTGTTGGAAAGCTGCCTTCCACTAGCCAGCACCCAAGTTCATTTTGGTGGCAGTCCAAACATCCCACTGTTTGGATAGAGTACGCCAGTGTGTCACCTGCGTAGGTTATTGCAGGCACAGCAAGGGTCTTCTAAAGTGCGCGTCCTACCCTGTAGGGGTTGTAGGAATGCCGTGACAAGTGCCACACCCTACCTTTTAGGCGGCTGGAATCTTTTAGTAGCATTTCTTGGTGTTTGTCAAGGTAATTCTTTTGGTCTGATATTGTTATGACTAAGTATGTGTATGTTGCTGTTCTCTTGATGGCGTTGCCTTGGATGGTGAATTTTGTGTCTTTGTCAGTGCTGCTTATGCCCATTCATTGTGTTTTGTCAGTGTTGAATTTGAGGCAATCTTCATGGACTACGCAAACACAGATGTCGAGGAGGTGCTGCAGGTCCGCTGGGGATTCGGCCTATAATACTATGTCATCAGCGAATGCCAAGCATGAAATTTTTGTGTATATTTCTTGGCGCTCAGTTGTTATGGTGCAGAGATGTAGCCCCTGTCCTTCTCTATTGATTTGTTCTAGTAGGCTGTTAATGTAAATATTGAATAGTGTTAGCGACAGTGGGCACCCTTGTTTGAGTCGAATATTTTGTTTCACCTGTCTAGATTTAAATTTGCCCAGTTCATACACTGCTGTACACTCTGCATATAGTGCTTGTAGTAATTTGATGAAGTCTTTCTCGATGTTAATTTTTTCTAGCTTCTCCCACAGTCGTGAGTGCGGCATTGAGTCATAGGCTTGCTGCGAATCCAGGTATGCCAGGTAAAGTGGAGATTTGTTCCTGTTTTTCAGCTCTATTGCCTAGGTTAGGGTGAAAATATGGTCACTTGTCCATCGGTTTGGACGAAATCCATTTTTAGATTCTAATAAGATTAAGGTTTTTTTCACAGTAATTTTGTAGCCTGTGGTTCAGGACTGTATCGAAGAGTTTTACAGTGTTACTCAGTATATTTATGGAACGATAAGCCCGAATGTCACTTGTTTCTTTTCTCTTTCCCTTGTGGATCAGCTTTACGCGGCTTTCTTTCCAAGTTCTTGATATTTTTCTGCTTGCCAAAATATCATTGAGGCAGCCACATAGCATTTCCTTTGCCTCTGTTTTGAATGCTTTCAGGAATTCATTGCGCATATCATCTAGTCCTGTTGCCTTCTGATTCTTGAGATCATTTATGCGCCTTTTTAGTTCTAGTTTAGAAATCGGGCCCGTCAGTTCTCCTTCAGGTGTGCTGGCCTTGTCCTTCTTTCTACTGCTGATGTGGAGTGATAGATCTACTTGATTGGTTTGCATATTTTCAAAATGTTTATTTATGTGTTATTCAATTTCTTCTTTGGTACGTAGAGGAATGCTATTTTCAGTCAGTAGTATGAGTGGATCTTCCTGAGGAGTGTTCTTTGGTTCTAGTGTCCTTATGTATGCCCAAAACTTCTGGCTGTAATTGTCTCGGTTCTTATGCAGGTATTCTTCATTTTTGAATCTCACCATCAATCTCACCTCATTTTGAAGCTCACCATCAACGAACATACACTTCTGCGCTTCCATGGCTGGTTTTTGCATGAGTAGTTTTCAATGCTAAACATTTCTTATCGAACTACGCACCCTTTGAGCGTATCTATCTATCTATCTATCTATCTATCTATCTATCTATCTATCTATCTATCTATCTATCTATCTATCTATCTATCTATCTATCTATCTGTCCATCTATCTATCTATCTATCTATCTATCTATCTATCTATCTATCTATCTATCTATCTATCTATCTATCTATCTATCTATCTATCTATCTATCTATCTATCTATCTATCTATCTATCTATCTGGCCACCTACGACTTCTAGCTCTCCTGTCTGTTTCAATATTGGTATCGATGCCAAAGTTGGTATGGCATAACATAACCGTATGAAGAATATATTTGACTAGTCATTACATGAAAGCAATAACATGTAAGTCATGAATGTCATGATTCAAATTTCATGGTCCAGCACCTCTTGCGGTGGTTTTATTCACATGGCATGTTGCAAAACTGATATGGTCTGACATGATTGCATGGCGAACACAAACGACAGACCCTAGAATAAAAATCATGACATGCATGTCATGTAATTACATGGCTGACTACATGCCACGCTCATGGTGTGCTCGCGGCAGTTTCGCTAGCGTCACATATATCAAATTTGGTATTGCGTTTCGTGAATGGTTGACAAAGGTATGTGGCTGGTGCAAACATGATAATCATTAGATGTGTGTCATGTAACAGCATTACTACATGCCACGCTCATGATACACTCGCGGCCGTTTCACTAGCTTCACATGTACCAAACTCGGTATTACGTGACGCGAACGGACGACATAGGTAAATGACACATCCAAACATGATAATCAAGACATTCCTGTCATGTTACAACGTGACTACATGCCACACTTATGATGCGCTCGAGGCCATTTCGCTAGCTTCACATATGCCAAATTTGGTATTACGTGACGTCAATGAATTACGAACGTATGTAAGCGGTGCAAGCATGATAATCATGAGATGCGTATCATGTGAGACCATGTCTACATGCCACAGTCAAGGGCCTTATATATTTCGACGTGACGCGGTGCGCTTGCTCGCTGGCGTCCATTTTGTCGCGTCACGCCGGCGTTGCCACACCAGGCACCAGTCTTGTCATATACCCGCAGGTGCGCGCCATGCTGTGTTGCTTTGACGCATGCGCGTTTCAGCGCGTGCGGCGTCCCTCTGTCACAAAAAAAGGAGACGCAGTGTTGTCTGGGTAACGCATCGACGGGAATTTCGCGCCGGTCGCCATCGGGCCGCGCCGATGGACGCTGGTCGCGCCTGTTGCACCTGGCGTCAGACAATACAGTACTCTCGTTTTGCTAACGTAGCGTCACTGTGCCCAGCGTGCGCGCGTCTTAACGCTACATTGGAGTATTTCTGGCTCTTCATGATGCACTCGCGGCTATTTTGCTATCTCCACGTATCCCATATTTGGTGTTACGTGACGTCAATGAATGACAAAATATATGGCTGGTGCAATCTTGATAATGCTGACACGCATATTATGTAAGAACATGACAACATACCACGCTAATGGCGTGCTCGCGGTCATTTAGCCTGCTCCACATATACTAAATTTACTATCACGTGAAGTAATTAGATGACGAAAGTAAAAGACCTATCTCAGCATGATAATCATGAGGTGGAAGTAATATAGGGCTACATTTACCTCTACCACGTAACGTTGTGCTGATTTTAAAGTTACATATCAGCATTTCTTATTCTTGCTTCGCATATCATCGATTCCCACTGTACGTGGGATCAGCCAATTTTTTTACACCAGTTTTATGATTTGAACGGGCACTCGAGGCGAAGTTTCCCCATAGCTATCATCATGCGGTTCTGGTTAAATTTCAAGAGCTATAATATCAACAGACGCGTCATATGTTCTGTGATGAAGGGAAAGAATCTCGGGGCAGCCAACGAATGCGGCTCATGCAGTGAGAAAACGTGAAGAACTCCTACATCGCCTGAAAGGTTTATGGAAAGAAGAGTGGAGAGGCTGCATGACTTCTGTGGAAACTTTGTACTATGAGGAACTACGAGTGATCGCGTGTGGCTTATCTTAACAGGGATGAGCATACGGTTCATACATATTTACGTAATGTATTCTCATCGTTTATTATTGCGCCGAAACGATAAGCAACACCATTAGGGGCTTCCAAACAAAATTGTGTTGTTGAATACGCGAAAAAGGCCGAGTTGAAATTTAGCGCCCGTCCTTACATGTTCCTGTAACCCTATCCCTCAATTCACACTTTAGGTCTAGTTATGAACAACCAATTAGACCAATCAACAACTCTTCGATAGTAATGCAGTTACCTCGACGCGTTACTTCGTACACATTTAGTGTTTTCCTATTCGATTTGATTGTTCACTTCCGTGATGAAACTTATAATTTTTGTTCATTCGTCAATAATTATCTTTGATGATACTTTTTAGAACATTATTTTCTACGCTCCCCCCCCCCCCCCCCCTCCCGATTCAAGATGCTGGGTTTTCCCAGGATACTGAGGAGCAGCCAACCAAGCCCACCAACCTTCGCTGACCCTCCCTTATAATCATTTCCTGCGACAGCTTTTCCTCGTAATAGAATATGCGTGCTACTCTGATATATGCAGCACTGTTCGTTTAGGCAGAGAGCCAGTATTTGTGACCACTGTGTTCGAAAAAAAACCAGAAGTGAACAACTTGCATCATACACTTTGGTAGAATGGTCAACTTATTGGTGACGCAAACCTTTAGAGATCTTGTCCGACGCGTTTTATGTGCTATATTTTTCAGATGAAAATTTCAGGGCGTAGAACCAACTTATGCTGGGTTCTTTTAATTAAACACTTTTTCAACAGTATATTCTGAATATACTCCTGATTAAGGCAATTTTTTTAAACACTAGCCAGCGCAAGCTTTCCTAGTTTATCAGCATTGCTTACACATAATTTTCTCTATCGCCCCGTGGGCTTTGTTCACACATGATGTTTTGTGATTCAAGGCCACCTTTCGCATTTACCATCTCCTTGCACCCTCTAAAAATATGATCTGTGTAAGTACTCTTCACAGTAAAACCGATGTATATTAATGTGAAGACCCCTCAAACTTTTAACTTGTCTAACGACTCTATCATGCAATGCTTTTTCAGACAATAGCTAGCTTTCGTTTAGCACGAATAAATTTCGCATGCAGTAAGTCAAAAACAATAATTATTCATAAATGAATATGAATATCATCAGTTTTTTTCCGTAAACACTTCAAGTATCTACGCTCTCTTCCTCGATTAATTGCTAGCGATTTTTTGGGGAATTGTGATAATTATTGCAAGCATTCGATATATATTTATATAGGAATCTCTGAACATTTTAATTTCTTTGAAATACATAAAACTGCACCACTTAGCACGCTTGGTTCAATGGGGTTTTTTTTAGTTTGTTAAATAAATGACATCAAGCAGCACCGAAAGGGCAAATACTTATATTTATGTTACATATTACAAACGTAACTCTCCCCCACTTAACTGTAAAAATGCGGGATAGCGAATTTAGCATGGAGTTTATTATTGTGCACCTCAGCGCCTAACGAAAACAAATTAGAAATAAAGTGTCACAAAAGTTATTCTCGTTATTCTATTGTGAATCGACTGTGCGCTAGGCCTTCAGCAACTTCACAAGTTACCGTGCCTGAAATAGTGTAAAGAGAACTCATAAAACATACCTACACCCATGTCTGAACACTTCCGTTTGCACAAATTAGAAGATTTGTACAGTACTGCAAAATAAATAACAAAAAGAGGGCACCAAAATGCCGAGGTATCAGTCTTCTTACGTGGGCTAATTACTTTTCTTCAATTCTAGTACCACATAAAGAAAATTGTCTGAGAGCTTCGAAGATGCATTGCTCGAAATCTGAAATGCCTATCTGCAAAGATGCTATAACAGAGTGCTTATGCAGCTGTGGTAAGGAAAATCAGCTTTTAATCGACAGCGTTATTTAAATAAGTACGCTCATTTTTTGTTTTGTGAATGCCAATTATTGCGGAAATAACTTCATAAAAACTTGAGGTGCAATTTCAGTGTTAGTAGTAGCATCGCCTGAGGCTCCATGCTAAGTACTAGCGTAAGCGTAATCACTCAAGGCATCGTACGTTCTTTATGGCGGGCAAAGGCTTTGATAATAAAGGAGAGAAATATTTTATGTCATATCTCATGCGTTGTGGGAGTCAAGCACAAAAACTCTTTCAGCACTTGTTATGTACCGATTAGGTGGACTTAAGGGTACATGCAATAACGTGTCTACCTTTCGTAACGTGTGGCTAGCTTTAAAATGTGAAGTCATTATGATAATCACATGTAGTGACGCCCGATGGCAGTGTACACTTGTACCACGCAATGTTACTGCAATACTACATGTTGTATTGGGAAGTCTGTATTCAGGACGCGTGTGTTAGTAAAATAGGAACCTTATCCTCACTGCATTTTCAAGCAGAAGATGTTATTTTCACTGTAATTCTAAATGAACGCACGGCTTTGCCATGGAACACCTGCTTGCCACGCAAAGCAACGGGGTTCCGTTCTCACTTGGACACGGAATATTTAAATGATTTACATTCCATATTGCTTGATTTCTCGGTTGCGCAAAAGATGATAATTTTGCGGTCATAACCAACAACGCTTGCTCGACACTGACGCCGAAACCAGAATTTCAGCGAAATGACCTCTTTAACGCTATTGTGTAGACATAAGCAGATGTTCTACATCTCTCTGTGCATACTGCATTTGTACATATCTTGAGCATCGTTTTGTAACGTTTCACTCGATAAACGTTTACACCACTGTCAACACAGTTACACCACAGTCACACGCTTCGCATAACATCTATTCTCATAATAAATGGGATCTGTCCGATTTTATTTGTGTAATGACCTGGTAATGTCTTTCGGCACACACTTATGTACCCTCATGTGTAGTCTAGTGCGCACTGTCAATTCAGGCAGACTACGAGAGTGTTCATATGACAGACAGACAGACAGACAGACATACATATAGACAGACAGACAGACAGACAGGCAGACAAACAGACAGACAGACAGACAGACAGACAGATAGATAGATAGATAGATAGATAGATAGATAGATAGATAGATAGATAGATAGATAGATAGATAGATAGATAGATAGATAGATAGATAGATAGATAGGTAGATAGATAGATAGGTAGATAGATAAATAGATAGATAGATAGATAGATAGATAGATAGATAGATAGATAGATAGATAGATAGATAGATAGATAGATAGATAGATTACCCTAAATTCATTTGTCTCCAAAGAACCACTTTGCAATTAAAACGCACCGCTTACCTATATCGGTCGAAAAGCACATCAGTCTTCACGGGGCCCGACAAAATGTGCGTACTTTGACAAGCCAGGTGCGGTGCGGCGCTTGCTCTCATAAAAGGGCTCAGCAGAGTGATAACACCTTGCGAAAAATCAAATATGTTTGAGTGTTACATCACTTCAATTCACTGCAATCGTAGTCATGTCTTAGCTTTTGCGTTGAAACTGCGATTGCTGTGAAGCATGATAAGGGCACCATTACTTGCACAACATATTACGTTATTCAAAGTATGATTGAAAGCGCTATGTTACATGTTTTTGCATTATATATGTAGCAATGAATCCACGATCAGAAGTGTATTTTTTATAAAACAATGAAGATAATGTCTAACCTGAGAGCACACAATGCCAAAGTTTGGAGAAAACTAAGATGTAATTCAGCAACGCGTACAAATTAATGATGGTAAGCGATTAGTTCTACAGGTATGTAGACTATAGCTACTGCAATATTTTCTTTTCTTACTGACAATGGTTTTACTTTTCAGGGGATATACAATGGTTTTACAAATATATTCGCACATCAGGATAGAGTGTAACGCCAAATAACCTCCAAATTTAAACCTATATTTTTGTTTGTCACTTCAATTTAAATAAAGGTATGCATATCATGCAAGAAATAAGTGCTCCAAATGTATCTTTATTTCACTCTGATGTTACTTTGCAAAAGCGAATATATTGTTCTGAGTCACATACAGTCCAAAAAACCACAGCATATCCACGGGGTGAATGATGACGAGTGGGCGAAGCTCCGGAGGGAATCCTCGGTAAACCTTGAATTTCCGTATTTAGTTCGTGCTACCTACCGGCCTGCAGAAATTAGGTGCCTTCTTCCTCTTCTAACCACTCACCAACACTCCCATTCGATGAATCCGAGCGCGCGCCAACAGCGAGCGAATTTTATTACAACACTCCCCCTAGTGTACATCGCCGAAATATTGCCTTCAACCAATGACACGCGCTGTATGTGACATCATTTATAATATAACGTCTCGCATCTGTCATTGTTATAACCGGCAGCCGCGGCTGAGCCGCGCCCCGAAATGCACGAACAGAGTGGCCAGGGCAAAAAGCAAGCGTTTATTGTCCGGCTTGGGTTTTAATAAGAACGAAAGGTAAGGGAAGGGGAAGAGGGAGATAAGATAGCAGGCGCGCGCAGCATTGACTGGCAGCGCTTGTTTAGCGGTGGCGAACAGTTCGTGGCATTCCTTCTTCCTTAGAATCCATAACGCTCCACTGGCTTCTTGATACGTGTGGAACGTCTTAGCTCTGAGGGCGGGTGGCCCGGAAGACCGGGGCCAGTAGCCGTTGGAGCTTCGCAATCTTGTACTGGAGGGTCCGGGCTTATCTGGGGACTAGTGAGAGCCTCTGGACTCGACGGTTCTTCGATGCTTCTCCGCCTGAGCTGATCCATGTGCCGGTGAACAAGCCCGTTCTCCGTGTCGACAGACACGATGCGTGCACCAGAGGTTGACCGGACCTTCCCAGGTGTTTACTTGTCACCACGGCCGTAATTGCGAAGGTACACAGGATCTCCCGGTGCGAAGTTCCACTCAGCGCTGTCAGCAGAGTGGACATCCCCTGTTGCTCGGCTCCTGGGAGGAAAATACATGTCTAATCGGGTGCGGAGCTGGTAACCCAACAACATTTCTGATGGTGAGCGCCCGGACGGAAGCGGCGTGTTTCTATAGCGGCACAATGTTCTAGCCAGCGCCCTTGACAAGTCTGCGTCCCGACACTTCTTTAGTCCGTCTTTGATGGTTCGCACCGCACGTTCGGCGAGTCCATTACTCTCTGGATGGTACAGGGGTGCCCGCACGTGAACTACCCCGTTCTGTTGCAAGAACTCCTTTAACTCCCTTCCGGTGAATGGCGTACCATTATCAGACACTACTGTGTGTGGCAGACCGAATCTACTGAACAGCGTTCGCAGGGCATCGACTGTGTTGCGCGAGGTCGCGTGAGCCAGGGGAATGGCCTCAATCCGTTTACTGTGAGAGTCCACGACGACAAGAAGCATCTTGTTTTGGATCGGACCTGCGAAGTCGACATGCAATCGCGACCATCTTTCCTGCGTCTCTGGCCAGCGAATGGGTGCTTGCGCGGGTGGCATGGGCAACGCCTGTACGCAGTGCTGACACACAGCGGCTAAGCGCTCAATATCGTGGTCCAAGCCTGGCCACCAAAATTTTGACCGTGCAACTGCCTTCTTTGCAGAAACTCCTTGATGAGCTCCATGTAATAACTTCAGTAGCTTCTTCCTGGCTTCCGCCCGAACCACAACACGATGACCCCAGTGAAGCAAGTTATGCTGCACGGACAGCTCGTTCCGCCTTTTGTGATACTCCCGCATCTCTGTGCCTTCCTCCGCAGTGCGTTGTGGCCAACCTTGGATAACGTATCTGCACACACTTGACAGTACGCCGTCTGACTGCGTGAGGGCTTGAAGCTCTTTCATGGGCACCGCCGGCTCGTCCCACTGGTCCACGATGAGGACGTACTCGGCCGCATCCTCGTCGTCCTGCAGCTCCTGTTCAAGAGATTGGGGTAACCGGCCTAATGCATCCGCGTTCAGCATAAATTTTCCCGGCTTGTACTGCAGTTTATACTTGTATGCACCAAGTAGTAGCGCCCATCTTTGTATTCTGGCTGCCGCCATGACGGGAGTCTGACGGTCGTGCCTTAACAGGCCCAGCAACGGCTGGTGATCCGTAACCAGAGTGAACTCTCGGCTCAACAGGTAGTCCCTAAACTTGGTAACACCAAATATCAAGGCTAACGCCTTGCGCTTGATCTGAGAGTACTTTCTTTCGGCATTTGTCAGCGTTCTCGATCGAAAGCCTACGGGTCGCTTCTCGCCTTCGGTGTGATGAAAAAGTGCAGCACCAACTCCGTATGGGGACGCATCACACTCTAAGAAGAGCTCACGGTTCGGATCAAAATGAGTGAGTATGGGTGCCGCGCACAACGCATTTTTCACCTGGACAAAGGCTTTCTTTTCGTTGGTGCTCCACGTCCACTTAGCGCCCTTTTTCAACAGTTTGTACAACGGCGCTAGAATGGTAGACAAGTCGGGCATAAACTTGTTATAAAAGGTTACCATGCCCAGAAATGAGCGTAGCTCGCAGACGTTCTGTGGAGAGGGGGCTAGCCTGATAGTATCCACGTTCTTTTCCATGGGATGCAGTCTGTTCGCGTCAATATGGTGACCTAGATAAGTAACAGAGGGCTCGCTAACGCGGCACTTATCAGCACGAAGCTTAATGCCATGTTCACGGAAGCGCTCGAGCACAGCCATCAGATTGCGGTTTTCGCTGTCACCCTCTTCCGCTATCAACACGTCATCTTGGTACGCTTGCACCCCAGGCAATCCCTGTAGGACTGATTCAATCCGCCTTTGCAATATCGCCGGTGCTGAAGCAATCCCGAACGGGAGGCGGTTGAAGCAAAAGAGGCCCTTATGAGTGTTTACCACGGCCAATTTGCGAGACTCTTCGTCTAGCGGGATCTGGTTGTAGGCGTCGCGCAAATCCAAAATGCTGAACCACTCCCCCCCACCTAATTGCGCAAAAATATCCTCGATAAGAGGCAGCGGGTATTGTTCCAGCTCGCATACTAAGTTCAAAGTAACCTTGAAGTCACCGCAAATGCGAACTGTGCCGTCTTTCTTTAAGACTGGAACAATGGGCGTAGCCCATTCCGAGTGCGTCACTGGTGATATAATGCCAGCTGCCACGAGTCGATCTAATGCCTCTGAAACTTTATCCAACAGAGCGTAGGGTACCTTTCTTGCCTTGAAGAACTTTGGCGTCACTCCAGGCTTGATGTGAAGGCGCACCGGTGGGCCCTTCATGAGTCGTACGCCCTCCGTGCACAGGTCGGAGTAGCGATCCAACACAGCAGGCGCGGGCGGAGACTCCGGGCTCGCCCCGAGTGGTGGCGCAGCTACGTGGAGTACTGCTGCGTCCTGCTCTTGTAGTTTCTGCAGCAAATTACGACCGCACTGGAGAGGACCTTCGCAGTCCAAGACGATTAGGTTGCAATCAACCTCCGCCGATTTGTGGCATACACGCATTGACAGTACTCCGAGTACGGGTAGCTTCCCCAAATAGCACGCCAGCTTAATCTTCGGCTCCTGCAACTTCGGCCATTGATGACGGTGGGCTTTGTAGGTTGCTCTAGGAATGACGCATACGGGCGAGCTGGTATCCACGTCCATCTTCAGCTTTACGCCGTTCCACGTGAACGTTTCCTGAATCGGTGGCACCAATGAATTCTTCGATGTCACGGACCAAAGTTGCGACGCGCTGCTATCACGGTCGGTGGCTTGGGCTGTTACATTCAACGCGTTGTCGATCCTTTGGCACATGCGTGCCAAGTGCCCTTGTTTTCCACATTTGTAACAGTGCCTCCCACGCATTGAACAGGTCGCGCGCTTATGATTACGCTTTCCGCAGCACTCGCATGGCTTTCCGTCTTCGTTTTTTTTCCGGCCTCGCGACACCCAGCGTTGCTCTTTCATTGCCGACACTGTTACCGGGGGCGTTTCTCGATTTATGTTCTCCGCATATAACTCTGCCCTTTCTGCCGCCAACGCAAGTGCCTCTGCTTCTTGTAATGTCAGCTCAGGTTTCGCGAGCAGCTGCTTTTGCAAATTTCTTGAACGTACCCCGCACACGATACGGTCTCTTAACATCCTATCCAGCATGGACGAGAAGTTGCAGTTATGCGCTAGGCGCCGTATTTCCACAATGAATGCGTGAACAGACTCTCCTTCCTGCTGGTTTCGGTGGAAAAACTTGAAGCTTTCTGAAATTTCGTTTGGTCGTGGGTCATAATACTCGCTTAGAACTTTCACTACCGCATCTTAGCCTAGTGCGTTTGGCTTCTGCGGTGCCACTCTACCGCATAGTACATCAATCGTTCGCGACCCAAGTGCGGCAACCAACAGGGCTCTTTTCCTGGCATCATCAGTGACTTCGTTTGCTTCAAAATAAGCCTCAACCTTCACGAGGTACGCTTGCCACTTATCTGTGTCGTCGTTGAATTCCGGGAGGCGGTGACTCATGGCTGTCGATGTGGTGGCTGCTTGCCCGCCTTCAGGAAGCAGCTGGGTCTGGTTCTTTGTTGAAATCCTCGTCGCCACTGTTATAACCGGCAGCCGCGGCTGAGCCGCGCCCCGAAATCCAAGAACAGAGTGGCCAGGGCAAAAAGCAAGCGTTTATTGTCCGGCTTGGGTTTTTATAAGAACGAAAGGTAAGGGAAGGGGAAGATGGAGATAAGATAGAAGGCGCGCGCAGCGTTGGCTGGCAGCGCTTGTTTAGCGGTGGCGAACAGTTCGTGGCAGTCATCATCAACTACAAGTAGCGCCATCTAGTTTGGAATTTATCAACTACAAGCATCATCAACTACAAGTACTGTCATTTAGTTTTAAATTTGTCAGCTACAGGCATCATTCACTACAAATCGTCTGACAACCCGTCCATGCTTCTGTCCGTCCATGCTTCCGTTCATCCGCGCGACCATCCGTGCATTAATCCATGCGTCCGCCTGTGAGTCCATTCATCCATCTGTCTGCCTATCCGTGCGTCTATCCGTCCGTCCGTCTCTCTTCTAGACTGTCTGTCCGTCCGTCCGCGCGTCCTTTTAGTGAACACTACAAGTACAACCATCTCCCGTCTCCCACCTACTGTGGACCATACCCGCTCTAGAGCGTGTATGTGCCACCGGTGGCGACGTACTACTAAATACATACAAGGAACGGACAGACCCATGCTTTAAGGATCTTAAGACAGACAGACAGACAGACAGACAGATAGACAGACAGACAGACAGACAGACAGACAGACAGACAAAAAGTGCGTTGGGGTATCCCTTGAAAGACAATAGTCAATGAGGATAATTCCTACATCGTACACTTATCTGAAAAATTCACTATCAAAATGCACTGTACGACACTAGAGACAGGTCGCATCTACTAAAAATAATAACTGCTAACGAAAGCTCCATTGTTCAAACGTTTCATAAAATAGAATTTCATTTTTATCTTAAAAAATCTGAGGAAAGAATGAAGCATGTAGGGAAAGGTGTTTCATTCTCACTGAACGTGAAGCTTGGTGAAATGAAAATATTAAGGACTATAATCGGGAGTGCTTGTTGTGCGTGGAGTGTGAGGAGAACTGTACAAGGACAGGACAACACACACGACGTCTATGACAAACAGAGAATAGACCTACAACAACATACCAGAAAAAAATCCCAGAATATTCACGGGGTGAATGATGACGAGTGGGCGAAGCTCCCGACGGGAATCATCGGTAAATCGTAAATCTTCCGTATTTAGTTCGCCTAGTCGAGCATCGTGTAAAGCCATGAGAAGCACTGTGTGTGTATATACAAATCAACTTTTATCTGTTCTTAGAGACGACGGGTGGCTTGTGATGTCTCTTAATTATGACATTTTTGCGGTGCATGAAATGAAGGGTAAGCGGTAACTGTATAGGTTGCAGTGGAAAATTTGCAAATACTAGGTCAATGCATGTGCCTCGCATCGTGATTTGATTGATATGTGGGGTTTAATGTCCCAAAACCACCATATGATTATGAGAGATGCCATTGTGGAGGGCTCCGGAAATTTCGACCATTTGGGGTTCTTTAACGTGCACCCAAATCTGGGCACACGGGCCTACAACATTTCCGCCTCTATCGCAAATGCAGCCACCGCAGCCGGGATTCGAACCCGCGACCTGCGGGTCAGCAGCCGAGTACCTTAGCCACTAGACCACCACGGCGGGGCGTGCCTCGGATCGTGGTTGGTTTCATATGGTCATACGATATACATCTGAATGCATGTCTAGAAGCCACATGTTGGATAAAAAAATTATTGGTCGTGTCAGCATCATCAACTACAAGTCATCCGTCAGCCCGTCTGTGCTTTCATCCGTCCGTTTGTTCTTGCTTCCATCCGTGCGGGCGACCTTCCGTGAGTACATTCATGCGTCCATCCGTCTGTCCAAGCGTCCGTCCGTGAGTTCGTACATCAATTCATCAGTCTGTCTGTTCATGCGTCCATCTGTTCGTACGTCTGCGCGTCTCTCTATTCGTCCGTCTGCTAGTTTGTCTGTCCATCCGTCTCTGCGTCCATTTAGTGAACACTCCAAGTACCGCCATCTCCCATCTCGCATCCCCTGTGGCACATACCCACTCTAAAGCAGGTGTGTGCCACCAGTGGCTACATACATACATACATACATACATACATACATACATACATACATACATACATACATACATACATACATACATACATACATACATACATACATACATACATACATACAAGGGATGGACAGACCCTCCCCTTAAGGAGCTTCACCCCTAAAAGCGTTAAGGCAATTGAAAAACAAAGACTGTCTAACCTAATCCGAAAAACAACGAATGCGAGTTCAAGGCAGATAATTCAAGGACCTCACAGTGTGCGATGATCGGCACGGCGCCCGCTGCATCGCAGTATACCATGAGGCGGTGATGGGCGATGTGGAGCGGAGTGCGTCTCGATGTGAAACTGTCTCGACGATGATGCATGACGGCGTGGTTGCGACTACGGGGCAGTCAATCCGAATTGTAGACGCGCTGCTTCATGCAGGAAATCACCAGCCCGTCCCGCAAATTGCTTACCTCGAGACACGGCGCTCGGCGCAACCACGACTTGTTACGCCAGGCCACGTTCAATGCTGTGCTCAACGTCTGACTACGGAGACGTCTCGCCGAGATCCACCATGCCCTTGGCAAGAAACAGAGCAGCAGGCCACGCCACGCCATGAGAGGCAGTAGTCGTGCCGGACACGCCGCCCTTGTTGTTGGTTGGGCGGCAGCAGCGTGGATGGCCGCGTTCCCTGGATAAAACCTGGTTATCGGCGTCTGATGCTTCGGCCCGCTGTGTTCTGTCTGCCGCTGCTTTGACTAGTCCCCGGCCACAAATCTTCTCGCCGGGTACTCCGCACACGTGCCCCAATCGTGACACACCACCTTTAAAGGCCACTACAGGTCATAAGCTGATTGACTTGCCTCCCGCACCGTTGGCATGAAATCATGGCACGTCATGAGATATTTGTTGGACTAACTGTTACATCGTTCATATTTTGTGGACCGCGAGTGAGTTGTGGAAATATTGCTTTTTTTGTGTCGCATACCATTTTGTGGTGAACTATGACGACGACATCATGCGGAAAAGCAGCAACTTTTAGGGGATTCGCTCCTAGTAAATATTTCCTGCTTGATCAGCTTACAGTTAAAGATGCTGCCCTGCCAAGCTTGAGGGCACCAGCCAAATTTTTACCATGGCGTCTGCATTTCAATCGGGGCTCCTCACAACGCACTCGTGTTCGTAAATATAGGTGAACTGTGAGAACCCTTCAGGTGATGAAGCTTATTTATAAATGGTTCAGTGTATGGTGTCAATATAGATGGCAGAGAAGGCCACTGTCAGCAAAGTAAAAGCACAGTTCTACGTGATGGAAAGAGATGCAGGAGTTGGACATACAGCGGTACATAGGTTACAGCAACGGGTCACGTATTTGCCCACTTAACCATCTAGCGACATAGCATTAAAATGGGAAAATATATTTTTTACCAGCAAGGCAAAGCCACTTGGTGAGATTGATTGTAAACAATATATCTGAGAAATATACAACCGTATTATTTGCATGAGTAACTGTATCACTCAAGTATTTCCTTTAACCCTTGCCCTACAGGGGATAAAATGAGTGTTTTTTGTGGATTACACTGGATATTGTCTGCTGAAGGTACTGCACCAAATATTTTATGTAACACATAAACAAAAAACAAGTTAGTTGAACCTTTCTGACATACACGTTTCATTAACAAGATGAATGCGATGCAAGAGATATAAATTTCAAAGTTCAAATTGGCAGTCGGACGTTGAACGTACTATGTAGGAACAGAGCATTACGTACCAAGATAGAAGTATGTTGGAAACTTTGAGATACACAAAATGTGCAGTGTTTTCGTATGCACCACATTTGAAAAACTTTGAGTTCTCTGAGTTAGCAGCTCTCATTACACAAAAAACTCGCTGCATAGGCGTGTGCCATGGGGGAAGGAGAGGTGGGGGCAGCCCACTAGCCATCTAACAGGGGAGGCACGAAATCTACCTCCTAGATCAAATAAATAGGGAGGAGTGCTACGATAAACCTTCGCCCCCCTCTCTTCCTCCCTTGAAGAGAACCATGCACACGCCTCTGACTGTAAGCTCTCATATGGGGCGCCCAAAGCAACAAAGCCGTTCTAGAATGTAGACTAAATTAAGACCCAACGTCACATATCTTGCAGTGAACTTGTTTCCGTTTTGGTTTTTCCAGTCATACTTGCATTTCTTACAGTTTATAGGTTTCCATACTCGCAGGCGGGAACTTAAACGCCAAGTGCGACGGCTCGAAGCCGAAATCAATGCTGGGCAATGTTCCACGCATGTTTCATTCGTCGTCGGTCTGGGGGTCCAGGTCCGACTAAAATGAAGTATTGTCAGACGCATTGGAGCTCCTTTAATAGATAAAATTAGGGGTACACCAGAATGCTAATATATGCGATCTTTCAAACCATGCGTTCACAGCATCAGGCTTTGGCCATGTTTGCTATCTGCAGAGACGACCGCGCAAATCTATAGTTTCTTAAAGAATGATGGCAATGCGAGGAAAAAAATGAAATCTACATAAAGATGAAATCTAGTCCTCCTCCTTGGCAATGAACAATGTGGTCTGTGCGTGTGTGGTGCTGAATGTCTTGAAAGTGGTAACTCGAACTGTGAATAGCGGGTGCTCAGCGCTGACAGGTAATGTTGCAGTAATTCTTGGTGCGATAATACGGCTTCAGATATTCTAACAATATTTAGCTTGGATACATCCTAGTGACCAAGCGAACATGAGGTACCTACAGTACTGCACAATTCTTATCTTCACACAATTTTTTTACTTCATTTAACCGCTGATGGTCTAACTCAGAAATGCTTTGCATTGATTTTTACAGCGTCAACTCGGTTGAAGGTATGCATATTTTTTCTCTGCTTTCGGTCTGACAGAAGCTAATGTGTGAAGCACAACATCTTGCTCGTAACGACCATTTCGTGCTACATTAGCATTTACACTCTTCAAAAATGGTGCGCAATATCCAGACGGAAACATATACGTTGCCCAAGACTATCATTTCCTTCACATATTGAACGTTGGACTTGCATAATAGAATCACACATTATTCGGTGTTGTGACACTCACATGGCAAATCAGTCTTTGGCGGCGTTCGCCATCTGTTCGTCTATGTGTAGCTTGTCATTTATTCTTCCGATGGCCTAATGCATGCCACGAATCTCATCATTACGCATAGCCCACATATGGCTATAACTTGCTTATTGTACGTATATAGAATATTGCCAATGAGTATTCGTATATATACTACTTGCGTCATCATGTATTTAACGCTGAACATATATGACCTATACCTAAATCTATGACATTTAAATGAACGAGAAAACGTGTACACCACACTTTGTTAACACCTGCCTGTCAAAGAAACTATTGATGATGTGCAAAGCTCTACTTTTGGAACGCAAACAGTGGTAGTGATTCATGATTGCTCACTGATATCACCGAACGTTATGTTGCGCTGATCTTCTGTTCAAAATGTTCAACGTTTCCTTCCACCTGTCATTGCTAAGACAAAATGGGCGATATCACGGTGAAACTCCAACCAGAACTTGTCTCGCATTCAAGCAAGAGATCTGGAAACAAATATATCTTGAACATTGTTTTGAATCGTACTGCTTACGTTCGGACCTCAATTTCAGGGTCGCAGCTCCACCCCCTTTTCATTTTAATATTTCTGCTATATAAGTACCCCATTTTGAAAACCTCTTACGCTAGAAGTGTTCGAAAGAAAAACTTACAGCCTATTCAAAGTCTTGATAGGTTGCTGCTGATGTTTAGGAAATCGCCAAAACCTGGTTTCAAGAAAAAAATATAAATTGGACAGGGGGCCCACGACACTGCGACAGAACTTCGACTTCCGGTCCCCTTGTGGGTGGAGCCACTGACTTGATATGGCGGGAGGCCTATGTCTCTCCTAACTATCTGTCTCTCAGGATCTGTATGGAGTCCTTGTCATGTCATGTTGAACCTGTTATATCAAGTGTGAGGAAGGAGATAGACGTTTACGGAAGCGAATTGCCATCGCCTGGCTCGCTCGGCTGTTCGCTCTTTGGGTATGCTTTACCTGCTGTTGCTTCTATCCTCCCGGTCGCTGTGTACCTTATTAAACCCCCATAACAAGTGGTGGAGCTGCTGGGTAGCGACAACCTAGAACTTCGCAGCCGGAAACTCAAGCCAGCTTCTGCAATGCCGGATGAAGTACCAAATGAACCGCAGCAGCAAGCTGCTGTCCTGGTGCCCACATTGGTCTGCCCTGGCCCATCGCGTCAACGCTACTCACCAATCTTGAGCGGTACAGAAGACGAGGTTGTTGAAGACTGGCTTACCGAATACGGAGGGGTATATATATATATATATATATATATATATATATATATATATTGATTTATTTAATTATTTATTAAGTCTGTGTGTGGTTGTGTATGTGAGTATATATATATGTTTATATATACATATATATTATCCAATTTAGACCCACCATTACCTCTGTCTCAAATCGCATCAGATAGCCTGCATCGATCGCTGCTCAGATATACTTTTTTTTCTATTTTTGCCTTTTCTTTCTAAATAATTTTTTTCAGTCCAAAATTACTTTGTGTTTGAAAAACCATAAGTCTTTTACTTAAGATCCTGCCGCCCGGTTCTCGGCCGATCCCCCTTTGTGGGTGCGCGCCAGAGTAACAAGGACCACCACCACCACCACCACCACCACCACCACCACCATCATCATCATCCTCCTCATCATCATCATCATCATCATCATCAACGGGTAAGCGTAATCAACCGCCGGGATGACTCCACAAAGCTCAACTACGTGTCATTTTATTTGAGCGGCGTCGCCAGCGTGTGGCATCAAAACCACATACGTGACTTCCCGATGTGGGCTGCTTTCAAAGCGCACATGACGGAAGTATTCGGGCGCCCCGCTGCTTGCAAGCTTCGAGCCGAGCAACGGTTACGTGGCCGCGCGTAGCAGAATGGTGAATCATTCACCGGCTACATTGAAGACGTTGTCGACCTGTGTAACCGCGTCGATGTCGCAATGGCCGATGTCGATAAGATCAGGCATATCTTGAAAGGGATTCAAGACGACGCCTTTCACATGCTGCTGGCAAAGAACCCGTCCACAGTGTCTTAAATTGTCAGTCTTTGGCAAAGTTTTGAGGAGCTGTGCAAACAACGCACAACCACGCACCACTCTCATTCACAGGAAGCTTCAATGTCGGGATTCGCCGTTGCTCCTAATAACTCATCGCTGCTGCTAAAGATTAAGGATTTCGTCCGTGAAGAGGTCGCTCGCCAGCTTTCGCTGATGCTGCCTGTTCATGACCAGTCAAATTCCCCGTTGGCACCCGCACTCCAAAACATTATCAGGTACTGGGTCACCGAAGTATTCCCGTCTTCTCTCCATCAAGATCTAACTGCTGCCCCCCCCCCCAAGTACACTGCAGTCGCTTCCAGGCCTGTACTGCAACGTAGTCCACCTACTCGCCCGCCAGTATCGCCGTTCCTACATGGGTCCCGTATGCGGCACCTCAACACCACCGGAGTTATTCAGATGACTACGGATCTGATCCTACCTCCCGGATACCATCCTACTATCGCCGCTCGCCTTCTCCTCCTCACCGCCGCTCCCCTTTCTTCGTGCACCGACGGCGGAGGCCTGTGCACCAGGAAAAATAAGTTCCGGCGAAATGCATAAGGCCTCAAATTCCTTCCCAAAACGTTATTGAAGTCGCTATAAAAGGAACATGGATGCTAGCCCTTGTCGACACCGGCACTGCCCTTTCAGTGATTGATGGCCGCATTTGCCGCCATATCAGAAAAGTCACGATGCCTGTTTCTGTACTATCCTTTCGTACAGCCAACGCGCAGCACTTCAAGCCATCCGGTGCCTGCACAACCCATGTTGTTATCCAGGATGTTCTTTATGTGATTGAATTCGTTGGGTTGCCATCTTGTTCTCACGACGTCAAATTAGGGTAGGATTTCCTCTCCACACATCGTGCAATGATCCATTGCGTCCGCGCTGAACTCGAGTAGTCCCGTTTTCAACCGACATCATCACTGACAAGGACACAAGTCGGAAAATCACAGTTTGCCACGACAACATTGTGCCTGTCCAGTCTACTGTTCCCCTCTCTATCTCTTGTGACTCTGAAGATGGGGGCTCAGTGCTTTCTGCACTGTCGGCACTTCTAGCTCGCCACCAATCGCTGTTATTGCCATTTGCCATTCCAGAGTTATATTCAGGCAACTCTGTGATGTACGTCACCAATCCATTGCCAAAGCTTTTCACTTTACACCGCCAGGAAACCCTCGGAAAAGGTGAGCCGCTGGAGTCACCATCGATATTTGACACCCTGATATGGCCACCTTAAGGACACAAACTCCTCGGCCACTATACCGCAATATTTCACACCAGTTATAGACAGCGACCTTACAACGACACAACGACACCAACTTCTTCGCTTGCTCTACGATTTCTCTTCTCTTTTGACTGTCAAGCAAGGACACTCGGCCGCCCAGCGACTGTTTCACATACTATTGACACCGGAAGCTATGCACCCATTCCCCAGCGTATCTACAGAGTATCGGCGAGTAAAAGGCGCCTTATCGGTGACCAGGTGAATGACATGCTTAAACTTGGTGTCATTCAACATCCAACCGTCCCTGGACATCACCTATTGTCCTTGTTCGGAAGATGGCACAATAGGATTTTCTTTGGATTATGGCTGGCTTAACAAGATTACCCGAAAGGATGTGTACCCGTTGCCATGAATTGATGACACACTCGACTGTTTGCAAGGAGCAGAGTTCTTTTCTTCCTTGGATCTCCACTCTGGCTACTGACAAGTGCCCATGGCTGAGACTGACTGCTCGAAAACCGTTTTTGTAACACCAGATGAATTGTACAAATTCACTGTAATGCCATTCGGTCTCTGTAACGTGCCCGCCACCTTTGAACCTATGATGGACAGCTTCTTACGTGGCCTGATTCGGCACACTCGCCTCTGCTATTTAGATGATATGGTCGTCTTTTGGCCAGATTTCCCGACCTATCTACAATGGTGGCAACATGTTTTGACCTGTGTCGAAAATGCCGGTCTCCAGCTTAACTTGAAAAAGTGCCTTGCCGCCGCTAAAAAAACTAACTATACTAGGCAACGTCCTCTCCAAAGAAGGCATTCTTCCCGATCCTGCTGAACTTTACGCCATATCTGAGTTCCCGAAGCCTACTAACCTGAAAGCACTGCGCACCTTCATTGGCCTATGCTGCTATTTTCGGCGCTTCGTTCAAAATTTTGCTACTGTCATCGAACCTCTCAGTGCACTCCTCCAAGTTGACATCGAACTATCTACCTGGTCGGAAACTTGTGACAATGTGTTTACGACACTTCGACACCTGCTTACGTCTCCACCAATTTTGCGTGACTTCGCTCCGAGCGCACGCACAGAATTTCGCACTGAAGCCAGGGGTGTCGGCCTTGGTGCTGTGATCGCACAACGTTACGATGCCAGTACCGAACACGTGGTTGCATATGTCAGTCGTGCACTCAGAAAACCTGAGACCTATTACACTGTAACCGACAAAGAGAGCCTGACCATCATGTGGGCTCAACAGAAGTTTCGCCCCTATCTTTACGGTCGTCCTTTGGACGCCGTAACAGATCACCACGCTCTTTGTTGGTTGTCAGACCTCAATAACCTGTCAGGTCACCTCGCTCGATTGGCCCTCGCACTCCGGGAATACGACATCTGTGTCGTATATTGTTCTGGCAAACAACACTATGATGCTGGCGCCCTGTCACGTTTCCCACTCATTTTAGACACGCACGAATCTAGCCACAAACACGACATTTCACCACTTGAATCTTAGGCATGGCCTCGGAGCAACAAAATGACCCATGGATCGCCACAATTTTAAACCTTTGTCAAGCCCCCTGGCCACCCCGGCTCTTCGAGCGCTATGCCGCCAAGTGCAGCATTACGCTATGCGAGATGATCTTTTATACCGCCGTAACTACCGTAACGATGGCCGCACATGGTTATTGGTCGTGCCCCGCCATCTTTGTCACGATCTGTGCTCAGCTTTCCGCAACGACCCTCAGTGTGTCCACGGTGGCGTGTTCAAGACGTACATGCGCCTTCGCCTACGCTGGCGCCGAGTGTACAGCTTCATCTGCAAATACGTCCGCTCATGCCTCGCCTGCCAACGACGCAAACCAGTTTCGCATCTCCTTACAGCCCCTCTTTAGCCACTTCCCTGCCCAGTCCACCCGTTTGATTGCGTCGGCATTGACTTGTACGGGTCTCTCCCATGCACTGGCGCTGGCAACCACTGGATTGTAATCGCCGTGGATCTTCTAACAAGATACACCGAAACCGCTGAACTACCTCCCGCAACAGCCAAAGATGTTTCCTCGTTTATTCTACGCAGCTCTGTTTTCCGCCATGGCGCCCCTCACGAACTGTTCAGTGATTAGGGCCGTGTACTTTTCTCAGACTTGTTGCATTCACTCATATCAAAATGCAGAATAATTCACCGCACCCCTGTCGCATATCACCCACGGATAAACGGATTCACGAAACGATTTAACCGAACTCTGGGTGACATGTTGTCGATGTACGTTGCGTCAGACCACTGATATTGGGATCTGGTTCTTTCATTTAGCACATTCGCCTACAACACCGCCTCCCAAGCCACCAGCGGAATCCTCTAGCACCATTGATACGATTCTACTATACCATCCAGACGTTGACGACTACCACCCTGTGTCTGCGGTGGCTTACCACACCGAGAAATATCAACAACTGACCCGTTCTTTCACCTACGGCCAACAGTGTCACCATAAACAGCATCACGACTCCGACATCACTCCTGACCTTTTCATCATCGACATTCTCATGTGGCTTTGGGTCCCGTTAGTTGCTGCTCCCAGCTTTTTGTCGAAGCTTCTTCCGAAGTATAACCGACCCTACCGCGTGATTGCGCATACGTCTCCTGTTAATTATGATGTTGAACCCATTATGCTGTATTCCGACATTCGTCGTCGGGGGCGAGAAAAAATCCACATTAACCATCTCAAGCCATATTATGACCCTCTGATATCTCTCTAAGTCACCAGGATGGCTACCTCTCGATACCGGGGGTGATTGTGAGGAAGAAGATAGACACATGCTTAAGCGCATTGTCATCGCCTGGCTCACTCGGCTGTTCACTCTCTGGCTACGCTTTGCCTGCTGTTGCTGCTATCTTCCTGGTCGCTGTGCCCCTCAATAAACCCCCGTAATGGAAGTAGTGTTATTCGGCAAGAACAAGTTACAAAAACAGGGGTGTTTGTCAAGTCACTGTTATAGCGGCTTTTTTTACTTCTTTCTTGATTTTAAATCCAAAACATTTCTTTGCAAACTTCGGCGACTTTGACCGTATCTATCTATCTATCTATCTATCTATCTATCTATCTATCTATCTATCTATCTATCTATCTATCTATCTATCTATCTATCTATCTATCTATCTATCTATCTATCTATCTATCTATCTATCTATCTATTTATCTATCTATCTATCTATCTATCTATCTATCTATTTATCTATCTATCTATCTATCTATCTATCTATCTATCTATTTATCTATCTACCTAGCTGCCTACTACTTTTAGCTCTCCTAGCCGTTTGCATGATGGTATCGTTGCCAAACTTGCTATGGCATACAATGACTCTATGGCGAGCGTATGTGACTACTCATAACATGAAAACCATGTTATGTATGTCATGAATGTCATGATTTATATTTCATTGACTGGCTGCACTTGTGGTGTTTTCGTTCACATGACATGTTGCAAAACTGATGCGGCATAACATGATTGCATGGCGAACCCAAGAGGCAGACCCTAACATTAAAATCATGACATGCGTGTCATGTAACAACATGACTACATGCCACGCTCATGATGCGCTTGCGGCCAGTTCGCTAGCTTCGCATATATCAAACTTGGTATAACGGCACGTCAATGGATGACGAAGGTATGTGAGTGGTGCAAACATGATAATCATGAGAGGCGTGTCATGTAACAACTTGACTACATGCTATGCTTTTGATGCGCTCGCTGCCGTCCGCTGGCTTCACATATGCCAAATTTGGTATTACGTGACCTCAATAGATGACGAAGGTATGCGACTGGTGCAAACATGATCATGAGTTGCGTGTCATGTGAGAACATGACTACACACCACCGTCAAGGCGCCAATACATTTTGACGAGACGCACTGCACGTGCTCACCCATGTTTATTTTGTCGCGGCACGCCAGCGTTGTCACGCCAGGCACCAGTCTTGCGATATACTCGCAGGCACATGCCGCGCAGCGTTGCTTTAACGCATGGGTGTTTTTATGCGTCCGCCGCCCCTCCATCCCAAAAAGAGGGAGACACAGTGTTCTCTGAGTAATGCATTGGTGCAAAATGCAGCACGTCACATTTTGCGCTGGTTGCTGTCGGGCCGCGCCGGCGGACGCTGGTCGCGCAGGTCGCGCTTGGCGTCAGTCTATATAGTTCTCGTGTTTTGCTAACGTAGTGTCGCTGTCTCCAGCGTGCGTGCGCGTCAACGTTAGTTGTAGTATTCTGACCCCTCCATGATGCACTCGAGGCCACTTCGCTAGCTCTACATATGCCAAATTTGGTGTTACGTGACGTCATTGACGAAGGTATATGACTAGTGGGGTGCCCATTAAAGAACCCCAGGTTGTCAAAATTTTCGGAGCCCTCCCCTACGGCGTCTCTCATGATCATCAGTAGTTTTCGGACGTTAAACCTTACGTATCAATCAGGTATATTACTGGTACAGATATGATAGTGGTTGCAGCCGCTTTGCTCACGAGCATATCCTGAAACATATCCCCCGATCGGTGGTCCAGATGCTCTCGGTAGCGGTCCCAATCATTTACTTTGCAGGATTTAGCTAACGTCAAATGGTAGCCAGCAACATTGATCATTATAGTGAAATGATCACTGCCCATTCTATCCGGAGCTGTGCAAGACGTGAGTTGAACGTCACTTGAATGCAACGTCAAGTCAATAATACTTGTACAAGCTACCTGCACAATTTCCAGCCCCGGAGTTAAAGCTCTGTAATTTGTGTGCGGCCAGAAGGGCAGAGAAAAGGCTTATGCGAAGAGGTGGTGAACCTGCTAGCTAAACTCAGTTAAACAGGCTTAATGCAGCAATACGGCGATACAGCAACAAACTTCGGAGGAAACAATGGACAACGTTTTGTGAGAGTTTAACTGTGTTTACTCCGCTGTCAAGGATATGGCGAGTAGTAAATAGGGTCGGAAGCACGCCCGAGCCTTTGACACCGTTTATTGCCCTCGCGTTATTCAAGGATACATCAATGCCGTCTCTAGCCGTAGGGTTTGCTGACGTGTATGTAAATGGAAGAGAAAGTGAACCACCTTACCCCCTTCCGCCTCATTCTACATCTTCCATCGACGCACCTTTCACGCTGTGGGAACTTACGTCCGCCATAAGTTGTCTCCGTCGACGCTGTGCTCCTGGACCTGACGGAATTACAAACCTAATGATCTCAAATCTGCCTGCAGAAGTGAAGAGCAGGCTTCTGATGCATTTCAACTATGTTTGGAAGTCGGGAAACATTCCTCAAGCCTGGAAAATGGCCTGTATCGTGCGAGTGCTGAAGCCAGGGAAAGACTACAGAACTGGCATCATACAGACCAGTATAACTAACTTCGTGCGTAGCGAAGCTGAGGGAGAAGGTGACCTGTGTTCGGCTGACATGGTGTATGGAGACTCACAAGGCCCTTCCAGCATGTATGACTGGGTTTCGGCAACGATTGAGTGCACAGGACAAAATCTTGAACTTGGTGAGTCACATAGAACACCAAAGAGCATACGGCTTTTCAACTCTGTCAATATTTTTGGACGTTTCAACAGCATACGACTACGTGTTCCAAGGTGCGAAAATTCGAAGTCTTGCATCTGTGGGAATGACGGAGTACCTTTTACGCTTTGTTTAGGCGTTTCTTATTGATCGCTCGACGTAAGTGAAGTTAGGGACAGTGCTCAGTAGCTCAAAAAAAATCACCACAGGAGTGCCACAGGGCGGTGTCCTGTCTCCAGTGTTGTTCAATGTGGTCATGGCTGCTTTACCTAATGCTCTCAAGACTGTGAGCAAGACAGTGTAAATATCAATTTATGCCGACGATGTATGCATCTGGCTGTCTGAATATCAGCATAAGCGATTGGAAATGATTGGCCAAAGAGTTCTACGCTCCGCACAAACATATCTTGAATCGCTTGGACTAACAATATCAGCTGAAAAGTCTCAATTCATGCTATTCTCAGGAATGCGAAGACGAGAAACAATGATAGAATTAATACTTTCTGATGCATCAATTAAGCAAGCTAAGTACATAAGATTCCTTGGAGTCACACTAGACAGTAGGATGAATCGGTAACGAGCAGTGGACAGGACTTTGTCAGCGCTAACACTCCGTGTAAACATTCTTCGAAGGATGGCAGGAACAAGCTGGTGGAGTCACCAAGCATCAATGATAACGTTACATGAGGCAGTAATTGCCAATCGTCTGCTTTTCCAACTGCCTGTGATCTCTTCGAGTGAGTCACAGTACGAAAGGCTGGAAAAACTGGAAAAAGGCATCAGAGTTGCTTTGGTAATGCCAAAGTATTCAGCAAGAATAAAGGTACTTCACAAAGCTTGTCTTCCACCATTACGTCTTTTCGCCTCTCAACGGCTGCTGACACAGCTTTGCCGACTTGGCGAATCGAGCCCAAGACGAGCACTGCTCAGTCGACTTCGGCGACGCACGGAATCACGAGCTTTCGTGGCCCTCAACAGCCTTCGCCATCTCATAATCGATTTTCCCAAACAAAGACAACTTCGACAAGACCCACCTTGGTCACATGAAGATGTCGACTGCCGGTTGACGATACCACGGATGCACAGCAAGCGTTCCACACTCACAGCAGAAGTACGTTCTTTGGTACTTGAGTATATTAAAGAAAAGTACGTCGATCATTTGAAAGTTTTCACTGATGAATCAGTCGACATAGTGCGCGGAGCAAGCGCTGCAGCGTTTGTGATCCCATCTCCAAAGGTTTCCTGGGCAGCGCGACTCGAGCGCATTGTTTCATCGTCAGCATGTGAAAGCGTGGCAATTCAGGCAGCCCTGAAAAAACTGAAGTTTTGTAGGCAGCAACAAGTTGTGATGTTTTCGGACAGTGCGCCCACTTTACAACGGCTAAAACGTGGATTGCTTTTGAATCGATGCACAGAAAGTTCACTGCAAATCCTCAAAGACCTGCGTGGCATCGGAATAAACATTAGACTGAAATGGCCGGATTCCATCACATGTGGTACAGCGGGTAATGAGGTGGCTGACAGGCTTGCCCGGATTTATCTGAAGCTTAAACGACGATGAATGCTCCCAAAGACAATCAGCGTGTCTTACGAGAAGTTGTCAATAAGCATTTTCACTTGTTATAGCTGACGCCTCACCAGCCATGTGTGACACAAGGGCTACCAAAGGAAGAGGCCTGCTTGTTTCATCGCATTCGAACGGGATCAGCGCGTACACCAGCATGGCTTCACAAGATCAGACTCTCCGCGACTCCCTTGTGCCCGAAGTGCAAGGAAAACGGTGATATAGAACTTTATTTGCTTAAAGTCATGCGCTTGAGAAGGAACGACTAGGTTTATTAGAGGAACTGCTACAGTTAGGATCGCCATGTGACAGCGTGACTGATATTGTGTTTCCCCGTGGTTGATTGATTGATTGATTAAAACTTTATTTTTTGATTGATTAAAACATGGTGGTTCCTCGATTTTCAAGAAGCAGGTGTCGCGACTTCTCTTGAAATTTTTGATTGCTACAGACCTCGCATGCGACTGGTGATAAGTGACAATTATGTTTGAAGTATAGTTGAGCGAGGTAGAGTACCAGCACAATACTGCACGCGGACTAGCACAAAGGCCACCGTTTATGCAGGCTTACGTCACGCTATGCATAATTTTTATTTTAAAAGCCTGCTCGTGATCATTTAAAAGCAAAGGACATTAGCTACAATTAGCAAAGAGGAAACCGGGCGGGGCAATCGCCGGCAAATCATGCAAGGCTAGATCCGCCGGCTACCTAAAAAATCAATAACTCTTAACCCTTGCAAATATGATAATCATGAGACGCATGTCATGTAGAAACATGACAACATAGCACGCTCATAGCGTGCTCGCGGCTGCTTCGCGAGCTCCACATATACTAGATTTGGCATCACGTGACGTAAATATATGACGAAGGTAAGACACATCCAAACTTGATAATCATGACACGGAAGTCGTGTATGGTATAATTTAACTTGACCTCGTATCATTGTGGTGATTTGAAAGTGGCATATCAAACTTCATCATTCCTGCTTCGAATATAATCGATTCCCACTGCACGTGGGATCTGCCAATTTTTACCTCTATGCAAAGCATCAAATGAAAGCTTAAATGAAGTAAGGAATTGAATATACAAGTCTGTGCTGTTGAATGCTGACTCATATTTCCAGATTGTATTCACAACGTGTACTACTTATCTCGTAGCCATTTAGTTGTCTTCAAATGTTCGGTGCCACATCGCGTGTCAACAAACTACGAATTTGGCTTGTCTTCGTAATAGACGCTGGTTACCAACGTTTCGAATTCAAATTTGTTTACCATTCAAAACATATTAGTGGCCTACATTTTCAGAGGGACACAATAAATGTTCATATTCGCTTGCCTAATTCTGAATGTACGCTTTGTTGATTTATTTCACGCAATTTAAATGTGTCAATGAGAAAAACCACCCAAGTCATACTGACGCCCCCGTGTGATGAAAGCCGACATTACGCTTGCGCTCGATGGTTTTGGGCTTTTTGGCTTTAGCATCAAAAAAATGTGATACTTCGGCAAAAACTAGAAGGATGGCACCACCATTCCGTGTGGCGCCGTGGACTAATTTGCGTTTCATGAGTGCTGACAGACTCGCTTTTCCTCCGTGAGCACTCTGCAAACAAAATATGGAGCTACTGCTGCTTTCACGCTACCACATGCGTCTCTGTGCTCCCTGTCTTCCTATATTTCCATAAAACACGTTTTTTTTAGTAAATCTGTACTTAATCAAATAAAATCAAATCAAAGTTTCTTTTTCGTTGTGTTGTACAAAAAGAAAACGGTGTGAAAAAAGGTGTGTTTTAAAACAGCTTGACTAGTTCTGAGCACCATACAAAAGACATAAAAAAAAAGTTGGACCGTTAGCAGCACCGTGATAAACACGGAGATATAGCGCCTCACGCGCAGTGCGTGATAACAGGGTGTACATAATGTAATAGTGATTTATTACACATATGAACTGTATACTGACTATGAAATTATTACACTGTATAGAAAACAAACATGATAGTATGAGCGCCATCTCGAAACAAAATATAAGACACATAATACGTGACATTCCACTCTATTCCCAGTGGTTCCAGCACTCTGATCGATCATGCGTTGTCGAATCTTCTGTATCCACCTGAGGTAGGAGTTCTTGAAACAGACATTACGGACCACTTCCCCGTCTTCCTGCGCACTACGTCTGCCCACTATTCATATTCCAATGGCTACACGAAACTTGCTTTTGACAAAAAATCATTCTTAGAATCTGTTTCCAATGCTGACAGGTATTTTGTTCTTCATACTAATGATCCGCAGTTAGCTTACTCACAATTTCTGACAAAGTTGTTGTCGCATTATCAATCGTGCTCCCAAATGCGCAAACGCTAAAAGAAAGTGGCATCTCCGCGAAACCCTTGGGTCACCCTGAATCTCCTAAAAGCGATGCGCACACGGGAAAATCTTTTAAAAAAAAAGACAGCCTTTCAATATAAACTTACGTGCGCGCTATAAGAGATTTTTCAACTCATTGTCTGGTCGACCTAAATAAGCTAGAGCCAAATATTACGAGGAAAAGATACTTAAATGTGGTCCTGATGTAAAGGAAAAATGGCAGATAGTGAATTCGTTTTTGAATAGAAAACAAGCAACCGATAAGATATGACAAATATCCCATAATGGTAACACTTATCGTTCGCCACTTACGATTGCAGATGCTTTTGGTGATTTTTTATTTTCAGATGTCAATACACCTGCACAGCAATCTTTACACGCCTCCCAACGCCTTTCACAATCATTCTATATGTTTCCAACTACTGCTGACGAGGTTGCATCAGTAATTGAGAATTTAAAAATTACCAGCGCTGGGCTGGATAACATTCATCCAGGACATATGAGATTAATCTGTAAACCGATATCATTTGTCATGTCTCACATCATCAGCCTCATGTTTGAAACGGGAATTTTTTCACGAGAACTCAAACAAAGTAGAACAACTACAGTTTTTAAGAAACGAAATTTCTCATTAGTATCCAATTATAGACCGATCTGTGTTTTACCTTTTTTTTTAGGAAGGTCACTGAAAAAATAATTGAGGAACGATTGTTAAGATATATAAACAAATTTGATATACTTTCAGCAGAGCAATTTGGATTTAGATCAGGTTATTCTACTGAATTAGCACTTATATCTCTTACTGACCAACTAAAGAAAGCCATCGATGAAGGTAAATATGCAGGTTCTTAATTCGTCGACTTTACGTCGGCATTCGATACCATCGATCATGACATTTTTAAATTAAACAAGACTGAATTGGCATAACTGGTCCTCCTTTACTGCTATTACGGGACTACTTGCGAGACAAGTATCAAGTCGTTGGCATATGCAATGCTTATTCTAAACCTAAAATTACTAATTAGGTGTACCGTAGCAGTCGATTTTGGGCCCCTTGCTATTTTTAATTTACAATAATGACCTGCCTAATTGTCTTACCTTATCCAAGTGCATAATATATGCTGATGACACTACAATTATTAACTTTAATGAAAATTTATTAGTATTAGAGCTTAACAGTGACCTCAATAACCTGTTTGGTTTGTGTAAAACTAATAAACTTACTATTAATACCTCTAAAACTAAATTCCTTTTGTTTGCATCGCAAAATAAATTGCCACTGTGTATTCCGCCCATATTCATTATTAACCACGCATTACAGGCAAGTGAAGAATGTGTTTACTTAGGGGTGAATATTGAGCATCATTTAAAATTTCAAAACCATGTCACACAACTTAAAAAGAAGTTATCTCACGGAATACGCATCCTTATCAGAGCACTTCCAATTTTTTCACGTCCGGCCTTGCTCTCACTTTATTTCGCGTTCGCGCATTCACATATCAATTACTGCATAATCTCATGGGGTAACACGAACGCCATTCATCTGAAACCACTACAAATCATGCCAGTGAAAAATTGTTTAAGAAAGTATTTTCATGGCAAATAGAAAGAAACTTGTCCGGGGTTATAGAAGGTGCCTAGTTAGTAAAACAAAATGCGAACAAAGTGGAACGCAGTACAAGACGCGGATTAATCAGTGATGGAAAGCAAGTTTTGACACAGCAGTAATGCTAGTACCTGTGCGCCCAAAACAATGCTCTTCTACAAAAAATTTGCACCAAGTAGTCCCATACAGAGTCAGTAATGGCAAAACGAATGAAAAAAGGGGGTGGGTGTAACTTAATTAGACAACAGAAAACTAAAACATGAGTGCTTCTCTGACACAAAGAGGCAAAAAGTGAACATTCGTTTTAGCAATAATATAAACAATATTGGTACTGCAAATGGTTTACCAGATAGTAAATGTCAATGCAAAAGGAAAAAAAAACAGACTAGTAGTCTGGCTGAAGAGAGCAGTTCACGCAACGATTTTCAAGCTTTGTGGTTTCTCCTCAAGCCCAGCGATAACTTCGTCGACACTGACTTGTATCCGGTGAATGGACATTATAAAGCCAGAGCACTAAGCTGCTATTCAGTGGTCCAGTTCATCAAACTCGTTTTCATTCATTTTAATGTCGAGAAGTTGCGTTCTGCATCAGCTGTACTCACTGGGAGCGTCGCCAATATCTTGAGGAATGTGAGAATGTTCGGGAAGAGAGCTTTTTCGCATTGAGCTAAAGCGTCCTTCGCCAAGCGGAGAAATTTGTCCTTTCGCTTGGCTTGGCATTTATTTTTCCAGATTTTCTATTCACCTTTTAGTATAAGAATGTGAGCTGTTGTCATATCTCCTAGGTAGAAATTGAATGCCAGCTGCACAACTTCAAGCTTGCCTTTGGAGACATGCTTTGGCAACACAAATTGCAAGCTTTGCAGTGCATTGCGATGGTTTGCGAAGCGCCGTTTGAGAAAAACTTTCAGGTTATCTCTGTATGGAAATAACAAAGCTTGCCTGTAGTACTCTTCCGCAGAACTACAAACGTAGCTTGCCTTGTATGTCTGTGCCTCAAAGACCTGTGGATGCTCGCACTTCACTCCTAGCTTCGCTGATCTGTATTGACATAGAGAAAATATTATGTGGAATGCTCCCTTGGCGTAAGCTTCCATCTCTTCCAACTTCCTCAGCACCAAGTACCTGCTCCAAGGCGACGCTTTCTTCATACCTTTTTATGTCTCCAGATTTAACGTAATGTCAGATGAATGTTTCGTCATAGCACTATATACCCTTCTGCGTGCATATTGAGGCACTGTCGATTAAGGTGTCTTATTCTCATGAATGAAATGTATTGTTGAAATGAAATATAATGTTGAGTGCCTTAGCAGAATGCTAAGGCACTCAACAATACATTTTGTTCCAGAACCATTCCAAAACTTTCCACCAACCGTTTAGTCGTGTTAACGATCACAAACATTCCCTTTTTTGTCAGATATCCACCACTAGAATAAACTAGACAACAATATTTTGTGCTCTAACACTATTCAATCATTTATGAACTTAATACAGTGTGTATATTTTGAATTATGAGCTTTTTGACATTATATCTTCTTTCTTGTTCTTCCGGTATGTATTTTCTTTCAATGCTTCGTATGTATCTTCTTGTCTTTCCTCGTGCATTGGTCGCGAAAAGCCTGCAGTATGTTCAAATAAAAAAAAAGCGATGCGAGCAGCAATACGATGAGGAGCATGGTGATCATCAGAAAACGCCGAGCGCCAGGCACCGCAAATCTGGAACTCAAAAGAGCGAGAACAATATTTGCAGAAAACAGAAGTGAGGCAGCGCTGTCCGCATCACCATCTTTATGAGTTGTGACAATGGTTTTATTCACATGCTGATAGAGCATCAGTAGCTTCGTTTTAATTCCATGCGCTGCATGCGCAATGTCACAATGTTCATGGCGAAAGCTTTTGAACAGGAAGGAAGGAAGGAAAATAGAGGGAAAAAAAGGCAAGGAGGTTAACCAGCCTATAGGCAGCTGGTTTGCTACCCTGCGCATGAGAGAGGGATGGGGGAGAGGAAAGAGAGCAGAGAGGGAAGATAGAAACAGCACATTCGGCAGCACATGCGCGCACACTCAGTCATAGTCCAGTCTTGTCTTTCGCGGTGTGTGACATTGCTGTTACAGTCGCTTGTTCAAGTCGGTGTCGCGTAGGAATTTCAACAGAGCTTTCGTCGCCTTCTGTTGCAGTGTCTTCTCTCGGGCACTTGACAGAATAGTGTCCACAGACATTTGTCTGTTGTCGATGCGCGCAAAAGCAGACGCCAGTGACTGTCTCTGGATTTCATACAATGGACAGTCACACAGGATGTGGTGTAGCATCTCTTCGCAATGACAGGCATCGCAGAGAGCGTTTTCGGTCATTCCTATGACAAAGGAGTAAGATTTTGTAAATGCCACTCCTAGCCATAAGTGATGAAGTAGGGTGGCTTCTCTTCGGTCGAGTCTGGTGGGCATGCGAAGAGCCATCAAAGAGGTGGTGTTGACGATTCGTATCGATGCTTGGTGGGCACCATAGTGAAAACGTGATTTCACGCGCAAGTCGTCGAAGATTACAGGCAGCATCAGTCCTCGAAAGTGGTATGGCTTCTTTTCGTGTTCCTTCAAGGGCTGCCCGCGCGGCAGTATCGGCATGTTCGTTCCTTATGATGCCGCAATGACTTGGCAGCCATTGAAGCGTCACATGATGCCCTTTCTCGAGTAAAGTGTGGAGAAGGCATCGAATTTCGAAAACAAGCTGTTCGTACGGGCCGCGACGCAGTGCTGAGAGCCCAGATTGTAGGGCAGCCCTTGAGTCGCTGAAAATCGACCATTGTTGCGATGGTTCCCGATTGACCACACAAAGTGCAGCGCGCAAAGCAGCTAGTTCCGCTGCTTTAGATGCCGTGGAGTGGTCAGTCCTAAAGCTGATGGTAACACCTCTTGCTGGGATAACTACTGCCCCTGACGAACACTGGTGGTTCGTGGAACCATCGGTGTATACATGTATACTGTCTGAATATTTCTCGTGCAAAAGAAAAAGAGACAGTTGTTTCAGCACGGGCGACGAAAACTCAGATTTTCTCCGGATCCCTGGTACACTAAGATGCACTGTGGACAGCTTTCAGCCGCAGCCCAATGGGCTGCCATAAAGCTCTTTTGCTACATCGTGATGGACTGCATGTTAGTTTTAAAAACTTTACCCCTCAAAAAAACTATTGCCACGTGCGCGGTATGGTGGAGCGGTAGCAGCGCGTAATAAAACAGGAGAGTACACATGATCCTGAATTAATAAACACCGAAGCGGGGCGGCATTGCCACCTCGATAATGAAGTCGCAGGATGGCGAGAATCGTGGCTTTTACCCCCTGCTATTACAAAAGTAGATGATTCACGTATTCTTCAAGGAAAAGAAAATATTCACAGACAACATTGTTTATTGTTTTCGTGATACTTGTCATATTTCAGAATTACACGAATTCCGACTCATTTTGCGGTCCTGTGGAATAATAACTATGGGCTTTTAAATAATAGTTATTTATTATTTGATATTATTAATTATTTATTAGTTTTAAATTTATTATCAGTCATTAATTTTTAAACTATTATTTAATGGACAAACCAGCATGACATTAGTTGACTTCTTTCTTTTACACAGTCTTATTGTTCAGGTAATTTCTGAAGGCAATGTGTACATCATAGGCAACAATAACGAGCAGTACGTTGATTCGGTTCAACCATTAACACAAGCTATACTCAACCGAACTCGCAAGGTGTTGCACCTCTGCCTCAAATATCTGAAGTCGGCGTAAATATAAAAATAAAGACCATTTTAAAAAGAGAACCGTCTTACTTGTATCATGAAATGCACGTGAAATTGGTCTGTTTGTCTATTGAACGTCTAAGAGAGAAGATAGATGTCTATGGTCTGCTAACAGAAATATCAGGTACCTAGATAACTCGTTTCACTGCTCGCTTTCCTTTCTTGTCAAGTTGGGAGTAGTTCCGCTCTTGTATTCATTCTTTTTGAAGAGCTGACTGTACACACACACAAAAAAAAAGGGTATCACACTGGAACAGGCGAAATCAGGCAGCCCCAAACAACGCAAGCATTGCCAGAAAAAGTGGTGCATCTATAGCTGCTTCAGAGAGGTTGTAACTTTACGGTGGTCGGGTTCATTTCAATGTTGTTTCTATTCTTCATCATGTCTTTTTATCTCGTTATTTGCATTGACTCCTTGTAGAGTATGAATAGGCAGCCTTGCTACAGAGAACTGTGTATGAATTATACATGACCAGTGGTCGACAGCAAGCTTCAGGAATTCAAAGTCAATACGGAATGCCAGGTGGCGCAGCCATTTGAACGAAAGTGTATAGCGCTCGCGTTTTTTCAATTTTCGGAAATTTATGTTTATATTCACGACTCTAAATTTGATGCTAAGGACGCTACTTTACTATGAGGAAGAAAAGACGAAAGGAGACAACGGGAAAGATTCCACCCTGACTTTTTTGTGCTCTTCTCGCATCATTAAAAAAACCCTACAGCAAAAACTACAGCAGGAAAAATAAAATCCTCCTTCAATGACCACCACCCTCACAAAAAGTAAGCAACTTTACACATTTAGCTATTTCTGCCAAGAGTTACCTATCAAGGAACGATCACGTAAAGGAAGTCAACTTTTCGCTTCTAGAAGGATGCTGATTTTGCATCAAATGTTGAACTTTTTTTCTTGTAGTGTTAACACCTTTGCACATACTTATAGAAATCAATGCGTCAATATTCCCTTCAATAGTGGGTCAGTTGAAGCAAGAGCGAACAATAATGGCAGTGTGATTTCTGTACAGAAGCATATCTCTCTATTTAAAGGTGACATTATCTTTCTCCTAAATACCTAAAAACAATGTAGACTATCGTTTAATTAGGGCTTGTGTATTGGCAAGCCAGCCGGAGGTTTCACATCACATTTCGTGAATATTTACGCAACGAATTTCACAATCTTTGGTTATTGCCACCTTAACTTTTGTAACAATAAGCATATACACCAGGCCTTCCTTTCAGAAACAGGGTTAGTTTATTCAACTTCGAAATCCGCGCACTTTCGTTTACGTACAGCTAATGCCCTAAATTAGGATCTTGTGTGTAAAGCACCTCACAGGCTTATACAAATGCTTTCATGCATAACTTTTGAAAATAATGTGCAGTATTGTACAACAACTGGCCAGGCACACGCATCAGCTCGCATATGAACTAATTCTATGAACAAAACCTAAGCTGGTCTGAGCACATAAATGAAGTTCGAGCTGAGGTTGAACGATCAGTTGGCCTATTACAACTGATTCGATGCTATATTCCATTTAAGCTCGTCAGACAACTATACTTTTCTCTTGAACATTCTATTCTTACCTATGGCTTATTATTATGGGGGAACGGAAACAAAACCAACATTGAAAAACTGGCAGTACTACAACGTGCAGCTGTTTGTTTGCTAAACTTTTCAAATGGATACATAGGGTCTTTCAAATTAAGGGCACGTTACAGTATTGTTAACATTAGAATCTCTTACAGAGCAAAGATCTGCATTCGACTGTTTAAGGAAATCTCTACAAATTTTGAGGCTTCCTCGAACCGGTACCTCAGTCGAGAAACAGGATACAGTTTACGCCGCACATCGATGGTAACTAAGAAACCCAGGACAAACTATAGCATGCAAACCATCGGGTATCAAACTATGTGCTTATGCAATATGTATCCTACTGTTGTTAAAGTAGCCAGAAATTGTAAAACGATTCAAGATTTGAAACAGTTAGAATGGACATGTTTTTTGAGTCAGATGGGGATGTGTTGTACAATTTTAATGTACCTTTCACTACACAAATAATATTGATATTCGGCGATTGTGTTGTAATATTAATAAATGTTATTGTAATCGCTATAACTAATTACCACCATACTAATTTTATTGTTTTTTTGTTAGTGCTTATGTTGGTACTGTGATTTATTATTACTTTATATTCATTCCTGTCGCTACGTTTTTACTATAATTGGTGATTATAGGCTTACAATAATAATTATTATGTCCTTGTTGATTCAGAATTTCCCAAGTTGGCTTATTGTTTTGAAATCCGCTGCTTCTGCTGCCCCAGCGCAGTAGGGCCTGGTCAGGAGGTTTGGATCCTCCTTTTGCCTTACCCTGCGGGCGAACCATGTATACGTGTTACATTGATCTCCTTGTTACGTAGGATCTGCAATAAGACATAGTTCAGGATCTGCAAAATAACGAATACAAATATTTCACCACGAAAACTCGTCGCCTTATTCATCAAAATGCTTTCTCTAGTTTACTCCGCAGACATATTCACTTCCGGCATCACACGAACCTAACCCTCTAGAAGACTACCTCTAATGAACCCAAACTCTACCTTTACCGTGGCACCTTTTAGTACGGAGACCGTGAAAGATTTCTGCGGCTTCCAGCTTCAAATCAACAAATGTGATTAAGTCTGTCACTGTCAGGCCATACGGACAGCTATCCGCAGTTGACGCCGGCTTTCTCGCATCCTCGTTTTCAAACTTTTCCTTATTTACGCGATTCAAATTTCTGACTTATTAAGCACCGACGTTAGTTGAGTGCGCGTATACATTTGGTAAGTTAGTGCATAAGCCACCCATATAGCTTAGTGTTCAAGGCGCTGAACAAGTAAGCCCGACGGCGCAAGTTCCGTTTCCGGTTTCGAGGCACGCCTTTAGGAGGGAGGGGGTGTTAGTGCTTTCGTGTTCTCGCAATACTAAAACCTTAGTTCCTCGATAGGAAAAGAAAAAAAAACGCGCAAATGTAATTCGAAGAAGGACAAACAGCGCTGACTGAATAATCAAATATGAACAGCTATACATAAACATAAAAAGCTAAACGTCAGCGAAAGTGAGTAAACAAGCACGAAAAACTGAGAAATAGGTATGACGTGTCCCCAAAAATGCAAATGGAAAAAAAAACAATGAAGATCTCATGCTCGATGCAATGCTTCTTTACATTGCAGGAGAATCAATGACTTTTCGTGCGCACAGATGCCTCAGTAGAGTCTACTGACCAGGTACTGTGATAATCAGACTCATTAAGTGGCCTCACATGAGAGACATTACACCACAAAGCGAAGTTGCTTTCCGTTCAGGATTGAAGACTGCTCCTTAACTGGCCCCCAGTACAGAAACTCTATTTCAACATGCTTCACACTCATGTGGTGATGCATCTTGAGAATTTGATTTTTGTGCCAGGAGGTCTTACTGCTAAGCCACGCATATCGTTGTTGATAGGTGTTTCACCAGGTTGCTTTCACACGTACTGTAATAGTCTGGTAGCATGATAAAGCGTGACACTGCGTTGTGCTTCAGGCATGAAAAATTTCTGTGATAGCAGGGATCATGGATGCACTGGGGCGTCCATTTTCTGCAGGAGGTGCCGTGGCGCTCATCATAACCTGTGTATGGGGAAATACCTCTGTTCAATCAGTGCAGGCTATAGCGAGGAAGCAGTAATATTTGAAAGACACTGGGAAGTGTCACTTATCTTTTAGCAAGGGGTGGTCTCCGAAAAACAGTAACGACCTCATGGGGACACTTGTACCTGTCTTTTAATAAGGCATGGACAATATGCGCAAAGTTCGTCTGTTCACAATTTTATTCAACGTGGTGTTTTAGAAAACTCCTTACTGAACATATCTTTTCTTACTGACGAATATTAGGCTCAAATACCTTTTTGCACTACTTTGTCGAATAATCGTCAGTAAAATTACACGGACCATCGGAAGTGACCACAATATTGTACGGAAGATAAACCCAAATGAGAAAGAAGTCCAAGCGCTAACTTTTACACCCGAAGTCAATTAGGATAAGACAAAATCATTCACAACAGCTGAAATAAATATTGGAGAGTGTTAGTCAACCGCTCCAGTATTTTATTTGCTTACAGACCATGGCGAACAATGAAGCGTATTCTGGAGGTGTTTGTTTCAAAGCGGTGCATAATAAACGAAGTTCGGTAGAAGCTTATCTACAGCTGCGTGAGTAACCTTTGGGATCCTCTCATGTAGACTTGCAGAAATTTTATTAGCATAAGACAAGGACTCATAACAGGTTTTGTTAGAATGAAAGATGCTTTTTTTTCAATGTTACGCGTTGAAAAAAGAATTCTACTCGACAGTATCTCAGGCATGAATTTTTTTGGTAAAAACTGGAGCATGCTTAAAACTTTCCATTAATAGTGGAAAGCTGTTGCATTATTCTACGCACCGGCTCTGTTCCGGAGTAAGTACTATGTGCGAGGTTTCGCACATCAATAAATAGTATTGGTGTGTGTCTCAAATAACATCGCAATTTGAGAATATTTTCTTTATTAACTTCATTAATTTCAGAAAGTCATTGCAGCAGGGTGACAGAAAAGCACAACTTTGTTGTCAAGTATAAGCAAGGAATGGTTTTAGGGCACTGCGACATAACTATTTGTTCCAAAACTAAATACTACTTGTACCCCGATTTTTGGCCTAGGATTTCTCGTCAAAAAGTACGAACGTAAATATAGCTCGTTGCTTCTATGTCCGGCAAGATTCAGGCATGCGGATATGCATGCATCAATGCCAGTATGCTAACTATCCTTTACATAGTGTTATCGAACATCACAATATCTTGTTGCTTTTGTAACTGGTGTTCATGTGACGACAAAATAATCAAATGTCCATTTCCCGACGCTTTCTATAGGTTAAAGAAAGGTTTTTGATGGTGGATTAGGTAAGCGTTATTTTTACGGGAAGGAATAATTTCTTTTCCTTTTTTTTTTACACTAAAGTGTTTTATGCAGGGGTCCACCACGGCTCTGCTGATGTATTTCCGTCATGTATATGAGGTTGTAAAATATGTACATTCACATTGCAAGCAAAAATTGAGAAGTAAATGTTACATGACGTGGCGTGGCACCAGCGACCTCACACTTCTCAGGGCACGACGCGAACCACTCAGCCACCACGCTAGCCTTTGCGAACATGCTAACGGCAAGCTATTTATATACACTATGTACCACTGGTGGTCCTTAGAGCTCAGCACCTTCAGCGCATTATCGTCATCAGTAGCCAGATAGTATGATGAGCGCCTGTTGGGCGCGCACGCTTTAAAGGTCGTAGTGCGGCGCCATCCCACGCGTCGCTATGCGAGCTCGCCTCTACACGGCATAGTGAAAGTGTCTAGAGATGTTCTCTAGCGGGGTGGCTCAATCACGCGCGTGCCTACTTCGAAGCTCGGACGTTCGGTACCTCTTGTGCTCCCACCGCATTCTTTTTCTTTTATTTGAATATACGGTAGTTAACCAACTTCCTTTGGCTTGCTGCCGCCGCTGCGTTTATGAAAAAAAAGTGTTCTGCTCCCACACGAAGGAAGAATTATGACATTTGTTCGTACTCATCCTGCGTGTAACAGTGCGTTTATTTTGTGCACCCTTCTGTGTCTCTGAGCGCCGTGCTATGATTGTCGAGCTGTTGCAGTTGTTTCTGCGCGCTCTTCCTGAGTATGATCATTTCGCTTCATGCTTTTTGCTTGAGGTGTGCGCTGCAAGTTTACAGCTGCTTACCGTGTTTCGCACGACATAGCAATTAAATGCTGTAGCATTCACTCCTTCGCCCTTGGGACAAAACAATGCTGAATGAACACTCAGCTACCTCGCCCCACCGCGGTGGTCTAGTGGCTAAGGAAATCGGCTGCTGACCCGCACGCAGGTGGTGGGATCGAATCCCGGCTGCGACGGCTGCATTTCCGATGGAGGCGGAAATGTTGTAGGCCCGTGTGCTCAGATTTGGGTACACGTCAAAAAACCCCAGGTGGTCAAAATTTCCGGAGCCTTCATCTACGGCGTCTCTCATAATCATATGGTGGTTTTAGGACGTTAAGCCCCACATAGCAGAGCACTCAGCTACCTTTGTGGGGAAACGTTTCACTTTCATGCTATATCGATTTTCAAAAGAGGAATGAGTGACGTTTTTTTTTTTTCAGTTATGTAATCACTGGCGCACCCCCCAGAAACACATGCGCTCTCTCTCCTTATCCGTATTTTCACGTGAACAATTTATATAAAAATATCGTATTCATAGTCAAGGAACTGAAATTTATTGAACCACTGAGGCATTCAACTTCATTCGAAAGCAAACCAGTCTAATTTTGATATTTTTCAGAAGTTTCAGGTAATATGGTATTCGCTTTACCTGGTTAGTAGCACTTTTAAGGAGGAGTTTGCAAACCCGTAGTTCACACACAAATTGTTTTCACTTCAAAACACTCCTAAACAGCTGCAGCGGATGGGTTCTGCGCTTCGAAATCAGCATATTATTTTGTTTTCTACCTAGCTGATGCCGCATGCCAAGTTCCCAATGAAATGTTCGTGTTCTAATGTTTTGCTCCTCGTTTTCTGTGTGACCACTAGACTACAAAGCACGTTCGCTTTTTTCGTCTCATTGAATCTGAACTATGGAGGCGTACAGAAATAGTTCAATAACACTGTGACTAAGCGTGGGGATAATTAAGGGGAGCACTCTTGCGTCGGCACGGCAGCCTGATTACTTGTTCGACATTCTTTTGTCTGTATCGCTAACGGTTTTGCTTACGACCACCTTTCTTAGTAGCAGTATTTTACGTAGGCATGTATTGAGCCGTAATCAAAACCTCAGGATGCTTTGAAAATGTGACTGCGCTTTTATATTTTTCCTTCATCGAACTGAAATGCGGCTTTGTTATAGCAACGCAAATTTTATTGTTTTCATGCTATGAAGAATTTTTAAATGAATTTCAAACGTGTTAATAACAAATAGACCATGAGAAATGTGCGAAGCGAAATACATTGCGAAGAAATTAGAGGAGCCTCGACAAGCACGATATTCAGCCACGAGAAGCAATATGTCTTATTGAGCACCGGCGCCGTGTTTCAGTATTCAGGGTTCTCCAGCTCGAGTGTTTAGGTCTTTTTGCGGTAAAAGGAGAGACCTCCCAAACTGTTATAAGTGCTTCACATACTCTGAAATTATCGCAACTAGACAAACAGCATAATACATAAAGCCAATTTAAAATGTTGTGCAGTATATAGCAATTTTAATAACTCGGCCCTTGTGCATGCATCGTCTTTCCTCGTCTGGTAAATGGCTCAATGAAGATAGCTATGTAGTTAAAAGTAATGTGCCACCCGGATAACCCCTCAATCAGGTGTTCTGAATACAGCGATTACATGGAATCTTTTTAACGTAACACTTGTACTACGAAGTGAATCATCGTGAGAAGCCCCGCCGCGGCGGTCTAGTGGCTAAGGTACTCTGCTGCTCACCCGCAGGTTGCGAGATTGAATCCTGGCTCCAGCGGCTGCATTTTCGATGGGGGCGGAAATGTTGTAGGCCCATGAGCTTAGATTTGGGTGCACGTTAAAGAACCCAAGAAGGTCGAAATTCCGAAGTTCTCTACTACGGTGTCTCTCATGTACATATGGTCATTTCGAGACGTTAAACCTCAGATATCAATCAGTCATTGTGAGGAATAATAAAACACGTGAAGTTGCACGACAACGAAAACACACTTACACTGTGGTGCGAATGCATACCTGTATGGATGTTGTTGTCTAGGATGCACGTGACATCCCCCACACTCGAACCGTTGAATCGGCAATATATGTCATAAGCGAAAAATAGGCCAACAAAGTATTAAAGATCACAGAAAAAATGTCAAGATTCTGCTGATTTTTGAGCAAGTTTACAGCTATGTCCATACATTGCTTCAGACCACAAAAGATAGGAAAAAAAAAAACGAGTTGAAGAATTCAAAGAAAAAAAATGAAACATCCTAAGCAGGGCCACTTCTTAGGCGAATCTTCCAGTATTCGTAAGTTCCCGCTATTACCAATGCCTCTACAAGCGTTATCCTGCGGGGAAAGAATCGGCTGCTGACCCGCAGGTCGCGGGATCAAATCCCGGCTGTGGCGGCTGCGTTTCCGATGGAGGCGGAAATGTTGTAGGCCCATGTACTCAAATTTGGGTGGACGTTAAAGAACCTCAGGTGGTCAAAATTTCTGGAGCCCTCCACTACGGCGCCTCTCATAATCAAAAAGTGGTTTTGGGACGTTAAACCGCACAAATCAATCATGCGGGGAAAGAAAAAGATTGCCATGACATTTTTGTTTGGATAGCTGCCACTTGCCAATCAGCTCAGGACGTTTACGCTATAGGTTGGGATATATTTGCAATGCAAAGTGTGACACCGTCAACATTGTGGCACTGTCACACGGCCTGAAAATGAGAACACTTCTCGTTTCTGTGTCACGTTTCTTTTTTTTTGGGGGGGGGGAAGGGGGGATGGGTGTAGAAGGACGAAAATGAAACGCTGTCGGTTTAGCGAGACAGTGTTTCCTTCGGTAGCAAGTTTGTACTTCACAGCGAGACATTGATGTTTGTCGAAAAAGAAAATGAGACAGGGACATTTGGGTACGAAAAAATGAAACTCAAGAGCGCTATTTTGTGTACCTTAAGCAGCTCTTTTTTTTAACGTGTCTAAACGAAGGTTCGGAGAACCACAGAAGTGACGTCGTAGGCAGCGGTCGTCAAACGATTGGAAGAAAGCAACAAAAGAGACTGCGACGCCTTCAGCATAATGCCTAAATCTGGACGAAATGACGCAGAAAGCAGCGTGTTCCTCTTTTTCGTCTTTCTTTTTTTTATTTCCTACTTTCACTTTTTCTTTCTTCTTTTCATTGTCTATATATTTCTTGATGATTTTTTGTGATAATTTATCTTTTCCCCTCCTCACTGCGCTCCTCCTCACACTCTCTTTCCCTTTCTTTTTCTCTTGTTTTACGATAAAGGCTGTGCTGTGCTCTGTCGGCGTGCCTGGAGAGCCGAGAAGTCAGGATGCTTGCCTTTGAGAGTACGCTCAAGATATCATCCTTCATCCCACCACAAGATATCTTTCTGCATTGTATCTTTCTTTCTTTCTCTCTCTCTATCAGTTTTCTCATCTCACCCATCAGAATTATTACAGTTTGCGCCAAAGAAATCGACGCACGTGTTTAAGTGCAAAGCAGAAGATAAAGTTGACGACTGATAAACAATCAATAGAGCGTGCGTTGACTTCTAGTGATGATTACTTCTGTTTCTATCAATCGGTGGTGAGAATAGCTTAGATAATTCTTAAAAATCTCAACTGTTGAGCTCAATTCTACCTTGTGGGTAGAAAAAACCTCAAAAGGCTTGTACGCCTTTATAATATTTTTAATGCCTGAAATTGAACGTCCTAACAGCGCGATGTGATTATTAACGACACCGTAGTGCAAGACCCAGGAAACCGTGACCAACTGGTGTTATTTACCGTACGCTGACATCATTTATCACGAGGTACAAGCTCCAAATAGATACAGCGCAAGTTTTTCTCGGTGTTTACGGTTGTTTATGGTGATATGTGGGTTTTAACGTTGCAAAATTACCATATGATTATGAGAGACGCTGTTGTGGAGGGCATCAGAAATTTCGACCACCTGCCGTTCTTTAACATGCACACGAATATGAGCACAGAAGCCTGCAACATTTCCGCCTCCATCGGAAATGCAGCCGCTGCAGCTGCTATTCTATCCCGCGACATGCGGGTCAGCAGCCGAGTACCTTAGCCACTAGACCACCGTGGCGGGGCTGATACGGGGGTTTAACATCCCAAAACTACCGTATGATTATGAGAGACGCCGTAGTGGAGGGCTCCGGAAAGTTTGACCACCTCACGGGCCTACAGCATTTCGGCCGTCATCGGAAATACAGCCGCCGCCGCCGGGATTTAATCCCGCGACCCGCCGGTCAGCAGCCGAGTACCTTAGCCACTACACCACCACGGCGGGGCTCGCGGCGGGGCTCTTTGTTTACGGTTGTTGGGAAGCGCGTTATAAGTACGCGTGACGTGTACAGTAGAGGACGTCGCAAACTGACGTGACAACTATATGTTATGCTAGAATGAAGAACGCTGACACATTCTCACTAAACGTAAGTTAGGTCCATACGTCGAAGTTAGAGGACCAGTCTCTGTCTTGCAGCTGCCCTGTTGTCATTTCTTTTTGTGATCCTCTGTGTGCTCCAGAACAGTTAATTCATGCTTTCAACCAAGTAGCCCAGTTATAGACTTTCTAGTTCTACGTCTGGCGACACCTGCTTGAAATCGCCAAGTTCACTCTTCGCCATACAAGCGATGTGCTCGTTAGTTGTCATGACATTTGCACTACATATCACTGGTGTAGCCAGGGGGCGGCAGGCAGGGCCCATGCCCCTCCTCCACGTGAACTTTTTGACGTGCTATATCGAGCACAAAATGACACTCGGCCACATCTGCCTCTCGGGCCTTTACTTTAGGTCAAAGTGGTGCCCAACCCCCGCCCCCCCCTCTTCCAAAAAAACGTTTTGCCTGCGTCCCTGATGCATGTATCGACTCGGCAATGTGCAGCTGCTCGCATATAGAAGTTGACAATTTCAGAAGCAATATAAAGTGTTTTTTCATGATAATGACGCATATCATTTGTGCCTCAACTACAAGAACAGTAATTCTTTCTCGTTAATTGTTAGTAGGATACTATGGAAAAGTTCTTCCGAAATAAAGCGCACAATAGCTTCCGATGTACTCCGCCATGCGTAACGCTAAGACCCATAACGATGACTGTTTAGACTATTTAAAATTAAGCAACGATGGCAAGTCTATTGTTACTTTATTGTTGCTGCTGTCACGTTATTTGTAAAAAAGGAAATCACCAGAGCTTCATTTCTGTATTTTCCAACTGAGTTAGGCTCCCGAAAGTATATGAGAAGCTCATGAACAGTATTGTAATATTGACTATTTTTCGCGCTCTGTCTCTATTTATTGGCCATGCTCGCAATTTTCAAAGAAATGATAGCATCAGGCAAGGTGTTGTTGCGATACCTTGACTTTATATAATTATAACGTGCAAATATAATTATAACGTGCAACTGCAAAGAATAAAGTTCCTGTGCAGGTGCTAGGGGATCGCAGATGGACAATGTGATTTGTTAATCACAAATACAATAACTCTTGCTCATTAGCTAAAGCGATCCAGGCTAACAGAACACGTGTATGAGATGGGCGTGGCGATGTTGCATTGCGATCGCGGTATCTAGAAAAAAAAAACTCTTCCATGTGCGGAAAGAAGCCGGCGTATCGCGCGTATATCATGCGATGCACCATCAATTGTTATACTTTGTACGAAGATGAGAAAAAGCCGTGAAGCCGCGTCGCTCAAAATGCAAATGGCGCAATCTATAGTCACTTCTCGCTAACGGTAATGGTCACTATAGGCATATTGAACGAGGATTTGGTTTATCATTCGAACCAGATTATGTAGCTTTCTGGGAGATTTTAGGTGTATGCGGAGGAAGTAATGCCGGCAAGGTAGTTAATGAGAAGTCCTCCACTGCGTGCGAAAGCGCGTTATGGTGCCACGACTGAGAATTGAAACATCGCTAGCAATTTGTTACTTCTTTACTGGTTTCTGGGTTTTCGCTTGCGCATATATTATCGCTGTTCCACTGCGCACAGAAAACACCAATACTGATAAGCTTGAGTGAAAAGATTGATATCATTAAGCAGCAAATTGTGGAAATTGTGGAATTAGATTTGCCAGTTAGTGTTTTGGTGTGTGAATTGGGTTAGAAACAAGTACACAATATCCCAGAATTTGTTTTCTTGCGAACTGATTTTTCTCATTAGTTTCTGAGAGATATAAAAGGCTCTTGCAGGACAACCGATTAGGATCGATTACATCGCGTGCATGTAAAGTGACCGTTCTCCTGACATTTTTACCTGGCGAAGCTGTCAAATATTATTACTATATTTTTCTTTTATTTTAAATATGATTGATAAACTATTTAACACTACTAGCATGTGTATTTTATTCATTGTATTGTAGCAACTTTTAATTCAAAATCTTTATTACATTGCATTAATTTCGCGTGAAATTTAAATACGGTCCGAATCACCATCTCGTACGTTGTTCTCTTTAGGAATTGCGTGAACTGCTAGGAATTAGATAATGCGTGTTCAGCATGGGCTAGATTTTATATTACAACACAAAGACATGCACGTATAGTACATTGACTAGGACAGCATTTATTGAACCACAGAAAGATGGTAGCTTCAAGTCGTTGACCGAAAGATACTGAAAAGGGCTGTCAATTGTACTCCTTTTTTAGGGGGTATTGCTATTGTTTGGTGGCTACCATCTCCCCTTCGTTTAGTCCATATTATCATCTGTGGTAGTTTGCTTGAGCCTTTATCATCAATATATCTGGCCACATTACCGGATACATTCCACATATTTATCTTCCAACAAAACATATATATCATCGGGGCTCCATGCTACCAACTCAGAACCAGAAACTAGGGGAACCTAAATAAGTAGAACCTCAAGTACCCTAAAAAAACATGTTCTGGGATATTGTGTACTTGTTTCTAACCCAATTCACACACCAAAACACTAACCGGCAGATCGAAATTCCACAATTCGCTGCTTAATGATATCAGTCTTTTACTCAAGCTTATCAGTATTGGCGTTTTCTGTGCGCAGTGGAACAGCGATAATATTTGCGCAAGCGAAAACCACGAAACCAGCAAAGAAGTAACAAATCGCTAGCGAAGTTTCAATTCTCAGTCGTGGCACCATAAAGTGAGCTGAACAAAATAGTGGGCAACTCAAAAACTTACCGCATGAAACTTTCTTGGACTTGCTGTGAACCCACTACGTGACCATAAGGGAATATTCACAGTAGCGTGTGCGCCTGCTGTAGTGGGTGACCGCCTTTCAACCACGAAGTCATCACGATATTCACATGTTCTGACACCTGCTGGGCGCTTGACTCGCGTAGTAATATCGCAATATTTTATGTTGCATTGTGAAGCGTGTATAGTGGATGCGTGCGTTTGTAAAGCATGAAAGCTATTTTCACTGCACTTCCAAGCAAAGGAAGTTCTTTTCACTGTATTCACTAGCAGAAATGTGCCGTATAGTTAAATAATAAAAAAGCAGAGGTATGACCATGTGGTAGAAACGACACGGGTTCTATCTCCACTCGCACCCAAACGGCCCTGGTTCGTTCCACACTCTGACCCAAGATTTTTAGGGGAAAAGCTCCTTACGGCGTCAGTCATGCGTCTCCTGTAGCCACCTATCGTGTTAGTCCTTGGAATTTCCGCTGGGTGGCGGTACTTGTATATGAAGAATATATGGTGAAAAAATGCAAGGTGACGGTAATAGTGCGCATCCATCTAGTGTTCACTAGGTGGATGAACAGATGGACAAACGGGCAAACGAAGGGACATGCAGGGACAGACAGAGAGACAGACAGGCAGACACGCACGAGCATATGGATGGATGGATGGATGGAGGGATGCGTCAAGCGAAATATTCATCGTTTGCCGATAAAACCCTTCGAAGCTTCGCCCCACTCATCAACCTTCACTCCGTGAATATGAAGTGATTTTTTTATCATTCATTTTGTTTTCATTGTTCCCAATTTTCGGGTCATGCATAAGATGATGATTTTTCACTCTTAACCGTTGACGCTGACGCCGGGATTTCTGCGAAACGAACCCTTTGACGCTATCGCGTTAAAACGTTCCGTCTGCGCCTGCCAGGAGAGAACCTCCCGTCGTTTGTTTTTCTCTCTTCTGCGTTCCTCCAATTTATATTTGACTTCTGCCTCTTCAGCCTGTCCTGAACACTAGTTCACGACCAATGCGGCTAATGGGTCTCACTTGTGCTTGAACATGAACAACACGGGGAGGTAAGTAAGCAAAGATGTAAAAAAAGTGATGTGTTCCAAGTTTTCCGCTCGAAGTGGTCGTTCGGCTGGGCCTGTGGATGACAGCTTGATAAGCACCTAAAAATAAACACATGCATTGTCGACGTCTTTATTTTTTTTTAACAAGCTTATATGTATCACGGCTAGAGAAGAGTTCCTGCTGCCGCGGATAAAGTACGTCTCAGGCAAGGTACACGGGTGGCTTAAAAAAAAAAATCGGCAAGCTTATTAGAAAGCGCGGTACTAAGGCTAGAAAGAGCCAGCCGGCAGTGATCGAGAATTTTCGTACCGGAAATAATCTGACTAGGCAACACCCCAGTCAATGTCTCTTTTCTTTCGCACTTTATGTCGTTGCCCGCCATCAAAATCAAATGGTTTTATTGTCCATGCTTTTTGCCATCGTCCAAGAGCAGTGAACGGTGTAATTTCGGGAACCGAATGATAAAAATTTGGCTATGCAGAAATGCTTACCCACTGAGGCGTCAGCCTAGATGTCAAATAGTAAGTTAACAATTGTAATGGCGAAAGAAAGCAAACACTGTGAAATAAACCACATAAAACTCTAAAGTGGTAGCTCGATTTTTTTGTCACGCTGTGGGACGCTAACCAAGTTAAGTCTCTAAAGAGTTACTTATCGAGGCATGTCCAAGGTTATCAAGCACTCTTTTCCGCAGTAATCAGTTGATTGGATATTCGTATCACAGATGAGTTTTCAAAAAGATGGCTTTCCGACGTCTTTGTTCATGTCATAAGTACCATAGTTTTGGCACTTAAGCTTAGAAAAAAAATGTGGTCTTCTTTCGAGCCTAATTATACGCCGCTGTTCAATGGTCGCTGCAAGACACGTGTCAGAGAGTAAGAGCAATTATAAATGCTGTACATTTTACTTGTGCAAGGCAATTCACTGTGTTCAGGTGGAGCCTTCACTTGTGATCTCGCTGTGCGTAGAGCAAGCGTCCTGACTCCAGATTTTCATTCTTTCTAAGCAGGACCTGAAGTGCGAAATTTTCACATATACTTGCACATTACGGAAGTCTGGGACCCATGCATATGAAGAAGCAATGTCTTACCGTATGCGTGGTGTTCTTTTTTCTCTTTCTCCACATTTAAAATTCTCCTATGATTTTCCCAAAGGTAGGGCAGCATACCAGTACTTTTCATTGGTTAACAATGTCCCTTCCTTTCCCGCCTGCATCTTCCTTCCCTTCTTTCCAAATGCAAACTTCCGCACGAATGTTTGTACACCATTAACAGTCTCTATTTTTATTATACAGTTGAAGACACATTCTACAGTTGAAGGCATATTGTCTTCCTCAGACGTGAGGGAAATGTCAGGCAGTATTCGGTCTTGTCGTCCCCATGTTGTCCTCTTTAGGGAGGTACTAAGCAGTTTATGTTATGCACAGGTTCTTTCAAATAGTTTTTTTATTAAAACTCAAGAACCTATATTCATTTTAATAAACTTAGGGTGTGAAGATAAATTCAAACACTTCTTTTTTTCAAAAGGTAATACGTGTTAGGTCAATCCGAAGGTACATGGTAAAAAGGGTGACGTATTTATTTCTACGACATTAACGAAAGAAAAGGGAAACTCCTCATAACTCGTGTCACCTTTCCACCACTTATTCTCAAAAAGAAACCTATATTTAAATATTGCAGAAATGAAATGAAAGGCTACAGCATCTGACTATCTTTTGGAAAAACGTCATTCAGTACGTTGGAGACATGGGTTAATGAAATAGGTCCTACAGTGCTATATATATATATATATGTATATATATATATATATATATATATATATATATATATATATATATATATATATACATATATATATATATATATATATATAGGCATGAACGAGACGACGAAGCTTTCGTGGAAGTGTCTTTACTAAACGTTTCCAGCTGGTGGACAAGCCTTTGTCAGAGTGGTTCTTGCCTACAATACGTCGGGTCCAGCGTGAATGACGTTCAAAGAATCTGGTATATATATATATATATATATATATATATATATATATATATATATATATATATATATATATATATATATATAGCACTACGGCAACGCTACGGCCACTCAACCACCATGCCTGCCTATATATATATATTATATATATACATAGAAATATATATATATATATTCATTTATTTATTGATTTATATATAGGCAGACATGGTGGTTGAGTGGCCGTAGCGTTGCAAGTCGTCAAGTAGATCCTCCGTGAGCGGTCACAACGTGGTTTATTTCGACGTTTCGGCATAGAGTCTGACTTTCATCAGAATTGAGGGTACAGTTTGTTGGTGCTCAGCTTTATACAATCTTAAGTTAGAGGGGGAGAGAGAGAAAGAAGAAAAAAAAGGAAAAATAAATAAAAAAGAAGAAAGGAGAGAAAAGAAAAAAAAAGGAGAATATAAGGTGGGCTTCCCCGGGCGCCCCCTTTTCCTCTTCCTTCCCCATCCCCCTCGATCTCTATACCTGTTCTCCTTTTCACCTTTAGGATGTAAGCGGTCTGTGTATCCTTCTTTTCACTAACGCATTATTCCCGACCAGACGGCGCCTCCTGGCTCTGGCGGTTGGGTGTGGGGAAAAAAGAGCTTTTTTTAAGAAGTTTAAGCCTTTACCTAAAGAGCGCCCTGATGACCTCTCGTCGTAGAAAGGTGGGCGCCGCGTATCAGTGCAGAGGCTGGCAAGTGGATGCAATGGCGATTCTTGCCTGTTTCTCGATTACGCGTGCAATAGGGGCCTCCCAACTGTGCACAGGGTTGCGGTTGGGCTTGCCATGTTCGGCATAATTCATTTGATAATGAGGTAAAAACAGAAACAGACGACAGCTGTTCTTAGGAAGAGTAGTGACACTTCAAATTATTTTGAGTTGTCCAGTGCCCTTCGCAGATGCAGTGCCGCGCACTCGGTTATTTTTTTATTATTGCCGTTATTGTTTTGTAATTCTTTAATTGCTGCAATTGCTCTTAGAGACGAGATTTAAATGAAACCGAGAACTTGAACAACGAGAGCCATACTTTATTCACCGATTTAACACCCTCGATAGAGGAATAAATGAGAATCTGGGTACACGCGCAGCAATATATATATATATATATATATATATATTTATATATATATTGAAGGATTGAACACGAAAATTAGGTTGGACGGTAATACCTTTTTTGATGAATAGTGAACAAGTCATTTAATACTTTACCTTATAGATATATATGATTCTTTCGTTTAGCTCGTATTGAATTAAAATGTATCTGATAGGTGCCTGATTGGTACATATAGGCACTAATTGTGAATAAAAGGCTGCTATCTGGACAACGACTGTCCGAACTTACGTCTCGAAAAAGCCCATTGAACATATTCATCGAAATAAAAACGATACCTTTGAACATGGCTTTAGCTACCTAAATAGCCTAGATGTTATTTGACCGCAAAGTGATATCTTTGTAAACATACATTTGATCGTTCGTGAGCGCTAGATGACTGGCTATACTGTGACCGTTACTGACTACTACGTGTCAAAGTTTTGAGACTGAATATTAAGTGACTACATGGCTGAGTAAGAAATGATGGGGAAATAATTGGTATTTGACTATTTCAAATTTTATGCCTCATTCGTTGGATCTTTCTTCGTGGTGCTATTAAGTGTCTATAACATTTGTAACAAGCTCATTTAGGTCACATTCACGCTTTTGTTGTGATGACCCCTTGGTTTGCCTGGCGCCACATTTTATGGGCAAATAGATATGCTCTGTCATATGCTAGATAGTCATACGCCAGATCGTCATATGCAATACTTTATGAATTGGTATATATCTACTGTACCTTATTCAAACGTTATCCTGTAAACGATCATTTGAATAAATCACAGCAAACAATCAAAAGGGCAGGTTGATTTTTCATAACGTATTACATCGTGGTAACTAGGCATTTTTCTATAACATATGAGTATTCATTATTTAGTTCTTAACTTCTTCCTCGCAATAACTTTTTTTAATGGCGTTGGTATGCTCTACGACATAAGTTAAATTAAAAAAATTGTTGTGTCCGTGTTACGCACGTGTGCTTGTTACAAGGCCCGGATATGAAGTCATCGTTGCTGGTAAGCGCTTGCTGAAACTGCTTCTCATGAAAGGTACATATGTTGCTTTCGTGTATTGCTCTAAAATATTTACTTGGGCAGGAATCAGCTATCGCAATATATCTGACTCAGGGTTCGCACGTTCCAGAAGGAGGCCACTGGATTCATGTGTCCTCGTGGTGTAGACGAAGCAGCAACCACTGGAAAATTAGAAATGCCACAGAATTACTTATATAAACGTACCAACGAGCACCCTGACTTTGAAAAACATTCTATTCGCGCTATATGCTCAAAGGCATACCATAGAGGACACGCCATACATGTGTAATTCAAACTGTTGTTTGATTTATAACGTAAAATGGTACTACATTGTCGGCAAGAAAAACGCACAGCACCTTTTGCCTGGTACGAATGCAGTCCATGAAAACTCCCATTAAAACATAAGTGACTGATTGGAGTTAAAGTACAGCTCAATGTATTTGTAGCGTACGCAACAAATACACAGTGCACAAAGCATAATATAGGGCTTGCGAGAAACATATTCACTGTATTTTTTCATAGAAATGTTTTCCATGAAAAAAATTTCTTTATAGTTTTCGGTCAGTATGGTGCTTCATTAAAATACACCACCATAGGCCCACGTTTTAGGGATACGTGTGCCTGTGCTTCATAAAACGTTTGATCGACCGCGCAAACAGACCTTAGGTTGAAACGGAATGCTCTTGTTCTGAAAACGATACAACCGGTAATTCAGTCAGCCGCCGCTGTAATGCATGGTTACCGAATTTTCAATGATCACTCGTGCGGGACTTCGCTAAATACACAGACTAGGTAAAATACAATGTGCCGACAGGCGTTTATGAAAAGGCGCGCGTGTCGGATTTTTGCGGGACTGTTTGATTGCGTAGGGTTCATTGCAATGACCAATACATGTGGGACTTGAAGAGGACACGTCGAAGTTTCAGGTGGTTGTAATATAGCTAGAGTTGAAGTTGCTAATGAAGTGGCTTCATGAAACTTCAGGAAGAAATACTGGCCGTTGGTTATGCGACATAAGGACGTTGGTTATACCTGTGGTCCTCAGATGGGAGTATATTTCACCCGCGAATGATCATTGCCGCTTTCACTAAAGAGAAAGAGAGGGCAAGAAAAGGAAGGACGGGAGGTCAACCAGATACTGGCATTCGACTTGTTACACAGTACTGGGGGTGGGGAAATAGAGGCAAGAAAGAGGGAGAGTGTCGAGAGAAAAAAACAAAAAAAAAGAATTTCAAGTGCACTTTGGAGAAAACAAAAACTCCCACAGGAAGGGCCTTCACTAACTGTGTGCTGTGAGCTGCGAGCTGAAGTCGTGTACTTTAAGGAGTTCGTCACAAGCCTTATTATATCTTCAAAGTCGGGTCATTATTGCGTGTTTAACCAGTAAGTGAAAGACACTTTCACTTTTTTTATTTCGCTGTTATTCTTTTTATGTACGTTTGCTAAGCTGGGATGTGTAGAGAAATGTATTCTCCTGCATCATTTTTTTTTCGACGAATAGATCTCAGTAGCAATTGGAAAGGTAACGTTATAAAAATATTCTTAAACACAATATTAAACGCTGTGGTGGAAAAAAGAGTCTTCCGTATTTCACAGGATTCAATTCAGGTTTGCGGATATGTAAATTGTTCACTCAGATTCTTTAAATCACAGGTAAAACAAAAAGGTGTGTGAGGTAGATATTACATGCCACTTTTAAAAGAGACCAATGAATTGGGAAAACTTGGCACTCCTTTGCTTCACTTATCTCGTTGCAATTTGTCAGCACTGTGAACGTAAAGAGCTCCCAGAGGGCTCTGCAACTTTCAACACTGGTTTCAATTTAGTATTCTTATCATCAATGCCTCAGGATTTTCGCATGATCCATTCAATAGTGTCCCAAAAGTAAAAAAAAAATTAGAAGCGTCCAATTAGGGATGCGTTCAGCGAACGATCACTGCTTTGGGAAAAATATTCATAAAATATAAATGTTTTAGTGGAGGTTACGTTTGGTCATTAAAAGAATTATGTGCGAAATAATTTTAAAATATACAGCTGGGAACTATTGTTAATCAATAAGTCGAGGTAATGAGGAGCTCAACGTGAGTCATTCCTACATTTTACACTGGTCAGCTGCTGTACCGAATTGCGTAGTATCAGTTTTACGGATCTGATTTTCTTGTTCTGGAATACAAAAGATTGCGCCTGAATAAACCGATAAAATTTATATGTCTGGGCACCTTCAGCTAACATACTCAAATATTTAAAGGGCCCCTAAACCTTGTCATAAAATGTCAAGAACGAACGTGTGATGTCCTGACGTATTTCGGCCCGGTCCAAAACGCCACTGTTTTGTTCACATGAATTCAAGCCTAAATAATCTCTTGATTGGTGCACATACAAGAAATATGATTTCCTACCTGCATTGTGTATTAGCAAGTTTAGTTATGAAGCGGCCCTCGGGTTCTGCCTTTTCTAGAAAGGTTATAATGCGCAAAGAAGGTATTATTACTTTTTTTGCGCATTTTCGGCCTTGCAATCCGAGATAACATCATGTAGCCGAAAATCGAGTAATGCTAATAGGCTCAAATCAATGTGCAAACATTGGTCAGGTGTTTTGTAAATAAATAGGTGAGGAAGAAGTTGCGGCTCTTGGGAGGATAGGAAGGACGAGAAATAAGCTGTTGTATCGTCAAAGAACTCAGAGTGGTTAAGGGCTGTTCAAAATCTTCCGCACATATCAAGCATGATTTCTTGAAACGAAACAGTGAATTAGGCGGCGCACACAATCCTGGCTAATGGTTTGGTGCACAGTACTTCTAACACCTAGGAAGAATCCAGGTTCCAGTTCATTAGCGCGTGGTGATTACCTAAGCAACGCGCAACGCCACCGTTTACGCTCTGTTATTATAATAGATGAGAGAATCCGACACAGAATGGCTGTGATTTCCCGTAGCCTAATACCTGTAATTACGGCAGTTTTCACTTGCATGCGTAGCGTAATGTATTTGCTGCTTGTAAGTTAGTAAAGACTCTTCAGAGATTACATTGTCGCCTGGATGGTGATGTCTGAGGTCTGTGCAAGGCTTTCCTTACAAAGAAGTCATTAGTTTGGTGTAACTATAGACGTTCTGCGTACAGGTAGCGCCTCAGGGCTGTATAAAACATGCATCGTCACTATTCTTCTTTTTTTGCCTGAGTAACCGTATCCATATTCGTGGTTTATCGTATGTTTAGGCCAACAGTATATGCAGATCCCGAACGTTTTCTGCATAACATCGTTTATAGATTTTGAAATTGATGATTTTGTGGGGTTTCTGAGCGACAAAAAACGCTGATTGCTGATAATGAGTTGACACGTGTAGAAGTAATGATAAATCTTTAAAGGTGCTATCAATGAACCTTTCTTTTACTTGTTAAGACGTTGAATCCACCGATAACTCATATTGTGCATGTTTCGGTCGTGAGCAGGTACTTCTAAGGAGAGAGTGAATTTCATTGAGTAAAGCTGAGAAGTGCAGAAGTTTGCACGACGCAATTCTGTGCAATGATATGCGTGGCAATTCCGAAAATGCATTTTAAATATGTTTTTCTAACGATGTAAGACATTGTTTGAAACTGCTTGGAGGAGCGACTATGTGTTGGCTACAATAAATTGTGGCGTTGTTTGTAACTTATACATCCATCTGGCTGATTCTAAAAAGTCAGAGCATCCTAAACAGTTAAACCGTGGGCAGTTCAGTACCTTATAGGTACAAAAATTGAAGTTACAGTGAATATGTATGGCGGCACACGTTAAAGACTTTGAGATGCATCAAAGCACACTGCAAAGGAAGGCAACGAGATTCTTAGGAACTATATAATACCCCCAAAAGCGGGAGATTTAAATCCTTTCTACATACTGATGGAGATTCCAGCCAGCGACTTCAAGTTTTATAGCTAAGAGCATTCCAAAAGCAACGACTTCTACGAAACATAAAATAACAAGAAAGTTTGCCTTATTACAAAGCTGGGCAAGGGGCGTTTAAGCCACTCAAAAGGAAGCACAGATTGAATTTGGTTTAATTTGCAGCCTGTTTTTTTTTTTACTGAACAGAAACTGCAGACGATGGAAGGTCTTACTTTGAATTTAGAAATATTGGTCTCAAAGCGAAGGGTCAAAACATTGATGAGGAAATATAGCTTAGCTCCAGTATATCGCATATAGGTCAACATTTCTTTGTTTGGTTAAAAGAAGCCATTGGTGTGGCAGAACTTGGGGTACTTCTGTATTGCTTTACATCATAAGTGCACTTTCCCACGTACCTCGCGAGCTGCGTTGTGCAAGGGCTCTTCTCAAAACAGGACTGCGTAAGTCGGTTTCTTGCAGTACATGTATGAAATATACGTTCTTGTTGGGTTCCTACATATTTCAAGGTTCACTATAGCGTCTATCGCCTATTTCAAGTGGCACGATACCCAGTAAGGTGTTACGTCCACTCTCAAATAAAGAAATCTTGTTATTAAGAGATGGCCACTTCATTATGGCTACAGCACGACTGACACAGATGGCACGCAAAAGAAGGTACACAGCATGGCGCTGTCTGTCGACCAAAATTCTTTAAACGACACAAACTTGTCAGTGGTTCATCCAATCCGACTGTTCTGTATTGGTGCTGCACATTTCACGCCCACCTACTTTTTCGATGCAGGGGAGGTAGTCTAGAGTGCTTTCTACGGGTTTCGGCTGGCACTTCCAAGAGTGGTAATAATCACAGAGTTTTTCTTTTTGTTAAAGCAGATTGATATGAGCAATCATAACAAAGAAAATGCTATTCTATGGAGCAAGCGCCTTTATTTAATGCGTTATATACAACCAAACACATCACCGTCAAGGGCTCTGCAAAAGTACCACAGCCTTCTATGATGCGCAAGCCATCTCGTCGGAAGTCAGTTTTTGCCGAAATATGACGTCTTACCTCTAATACAATGAAAAATCAGAATAAAACAAAAATTAATACAAAAGTGTGAACCACAAAACACCCCGTCTTATTGCTTTGCTGACTTGATTCACTTGTCCCAGACGTATCATATATAGATGAATTCCGTTATGTATATGTCATATATTAACGTTTATGCTTGTCAAAGCAAACTCGAAGTACTACTATAAAATGAAGAACGTATACCTTTCTGCAAGCTACAGTGTCTTGGGTATATATAATACATGACTGACTCGTCTGCTTCATATGACACGATAGTGATGCTATAGGCCCTTTTATTTACTGCCGTCACGTGTTCCCGGCAACTCTGGCCTACACTGATTGAGCAAGCATAAGCTTTATTTATGTGATATTGCGCTTCATCTGACATGACGATGCCTTAAGATATAGCAGCACCAGACTGAAGTTGGATAACCTGCAACATTCTACAGAAAGTTAACTTCCCACTTGCAATGCCAAATAACGCTTACACGAAGCACAGTATTTTCTAAATCAAGCTAGACTGCTGCTTCGAAGAGAACTTTTCGTATGCGAGAATATAAGCTACGTACTGTTTAAATGTTTACTGTTCCTCGATTTAAGGAACGGCCGTGCAACGATGGGACAAGAAGGACGTTCAGACTCTGCTAATTTACTAAGTAGCTTATCCCCGTCATTCCTGCGAGTCGGCATATTCACGTATACACAATTCCTTAACGCATTAGGCTAACACCCGCGCACAGTATTGCGTGCACAGAAAAAAAAACTCCAGGTCTGCGCACAAGGCACAGCACAGTCACAGGGAAAGCTAGAAGAGCAACCTTTCAGAGCTCTTTTTTTTTCAAACGCTCATTGGGTAACTGCTGTAGGCACAGGAAAACAACATTTTGTGATAGTATGTTATTGAAGTCCAGTTAGCTTTGTTACCTCTTTCTTTGTGATGCGCATAATACTGGTAGCATTCACGAAGAAGTTGTGCAGTTTTAGTAGGTAGAATTATATATAAAGTTAGAAGCGTCGACCTGTTGGCCGATCTTATGGTTATATAAATGAGTGCAGCACTATTCTTTGTCGTGGCTGCATAGCGCATCTTTCTTTGAAACAAGCCTTCTGCTGCCATTACGACCGCCTATATTGCCGCGTGCATAGCTGCATTTAGCGGCGAGACAGCGACGACAACGAAGAACGCGGAGTTGCTCTAGAGGCGCAGTGCAGCAGAGTGAAGAAGACGACAATCTTAGCGGCCTTTTCTGAAAGCGTCTTTACAAGTCCCACTGTCCGTGTTTTTGAATAAACCCCCTGTAATTTATCACCCGCGACACTCGTGGAGGTGCTGGGTACTACCACCTCATGAGCAGCATCCCTGTTAGAAGCCCCGAGTCCAGCCCTACGAGACAGCCACGCGTGGAGACGTCTGTGCACCGCTCAAGCCGTCGCCTTCAAGGTCTTGAACCAGAATTTGGCCTTTTGAAGGGAGCGACACTTCCGACAACAACCCCTACTCAAGAAATGGCAAGGAGTCCTGCACAGGTGACGGTCCAGAATATGCGCATTCCTGAACCATTTCATGGCCGGCCGAACGAAGATGCGCAAGACTGGCTTGAGCTGTTTTAACGGGTAGCTAAATCGAACTACTGGAGTCTCGATGGAAAGCTCTTCCACGTATACTTCGCCCTTGAAGACGGCGCGAAGACGTGGTTTATAAACTGGGAGGCAACATTGACGACATGGGAGGAGTTTTGTCGTCAGTTTCTTCACACCTTCGGTAACGCGGACCAACGCGAAAACGCACAACGCCTTCTTGAAGGACGCAGCCAACAGCTGCATGAAAGCACCGCCATGTTTGCTGAGGATATAGTGCGCTTGTGCCACCGCGTGGACCCCAACATGCCCGAGGCTCGAAAGCTAAGCCATCTCATGAGGGGCGTCAAAGAGCAGCTATTTGTTGGTCTTGTGCGCAATCCGCCGACAACAGTGGACGAGTTCACCAGGGAGGCCACCGCAATAGAGCGTGCGCTCAGCAACGGTACCGACAGTCTGATCGCCCGACCACCGGCGCAGCTGCAGGCGTCACCGCACTTACCGAAAACGACGAGTTTTCTCTACGCCACCTGATTAGACAGATTGTGCGTGAGGAGATCGTGAAGGAGAACGCAAAATACACATTGCAGTCACAGGCGCCCCCGCAGCAGGAGTCCACGGTAGCCTCCATCGCTGAAGTCGTTCGCCATGAACTTCAACAAGCGTTTGCCTCTCCTCAGCAATATTCCGCTCCACCGCACCGTCCAAACTCGTGTACCTATGCAGACACTGTGCGTCGTCCATTGGCTCCAGAAGTATCGTACCAGCCAAACGGATACAGTTATGCAGATGCTGTTCGTCGACCCACGCCCATGCAAGCGCCGCAGTACCTCGAACCGTATCCTGTGGCAGCCTGGGCTCAGCAGGATTCTGTCAGGCGACCCTATATGCGGAATACCGACATATGGCGCACTGCGGATCGCCGACCACTCTGCTACAACTGTGGAGATCCAGGGCACATTTACTGTTTTTGCCCACATCGCCGAGCTGAATACCGCGGTAGTGCACCTACAGCTACGCGCCGACAGTTCGACGAAAGCCGTGCCCCCATCGACGACGACCAGGCTGGCAGGCGGGAAGGCTCTTCTACCTTTCGGACGCGGTCACCATCACCGGCTCGCTTTGCTTCACCAAGCCGCCGTAGTTTTGCTGACGCCGTCAGAGGTCGGTCTCCCAGCCCACGGCGGGAAAACTGAAAGCAGCGGCCTCTGGAGGGAAGGTTGCAAGCCATCGAATTGCCGAAAACTCCCACTGCTGCCGAAACACGTGAGAAACGACGATGAAGACTTCGCCGAGAAAACTGTGATTGCCGACCTCGCTGTGACGATTGACGGCGTTGAAGTGATGGCCTTAGTCGATACGGGTGCAGACTTCTCCTTAATGAGTGAATGATTGGCAGACGAACTCAAGAAAGTCAGGATGGAATGGACGGGCCCTTATATCCGAAGTGCTGGAGGCCAGATAATGACTCCCACGGGAAAATGTACAGCAAGACTCACTATTGCGAATGTGGCTTTTGTAGCCACATTTCTGATCCTACCGGAGTGCTGCAAACCTGTGATTCTGGGAATGGACTTCTTAAGAGAGTACGGTGCTGTGATCAACATACGCGACGGTGTGATCACATTCGCCGCTGACAAGTCTGTGACCACTGGTCCAGACCAAGAACCCAGGGTGTTGCTTGTGGTCGACGACAACGTCTGCGTGCCACCACTGTCACGTAGTCTTGTTTCCGTGTGTTGCGCCGTGCACTGTAATGAAGACGCCATAGCCGAACGCATCACTGACCTTCTTTTCCACTAAGGCATCGCCATCGCTCGCGGTATCGTCAGCTTAGTGGATGGGCGCACAGACGTGCTTCTGACCAACTTCACGAATGAGCGCCGGCACATCGGTAAGGGCACGGCTGTGGCGTACCTCGAAGAACTCGACTAATCTCACAACTGTCTTCTAATGCAAGGGGAAGTCACAGCTCAATCACCTCCCCATACACCACCAGTTGATATCGGTCCGAGTCTAACACCGACTGAAAGATGCCGTCTTATGGAGCTGCTCGACCAGTTTAAGGACTGCTTCTCATCGACATCACGAGTGGGTTGAACACCGCTGACTAATCATCGCATGATTACGGAAGACACAGCAAGACAAATCCGACAGAACCCATATCGCGTCGCTCAGAAAGAACGTGAGGTAATCCAGCAGCAAGTCAAGAAGATGCTAGAGGATGACGTTATCCAACCATCAAAGAGTCCTTCGGCATCGCCAGTGGTACTCGTGAAAAAGAAAGACGGCAGCTTGCGTTTCTGCATTGATTATCGTAAGCTGAACCATGTTACAAAAAAGACGTTTATCCATTACCACGGATCGATTACTCTTTGGACAGGCAACGGCATGCGCGCTACTTCTCGTCGATGGACCTTAAAAGTGGATACTGGCAAATAGAAGTAGATGAGTGCGACCGAGAAAAGACCGCCTTCGTGACGCCAGACGGGCTTTATGAATTCAAACTCCTCCCTTTCAGTCTATGCTCAGCCCCAGCCACGTTTCAGAGACTAATGAATACCATTCTGTCCAGCCTGAAATGGAAAACATGCCTTGTGTACCTCGACGACGTGATCGTTTTTTCGGCCACGTTTGAAGAGCATCTAAAGCGGCTACTGTCAGTCCTTCAAGCCATACGGTCCGCTGGACTCACACTCAAACCGGAAAAATGCCACTTCGTCTTGGAAGAACTCCAGTTCCTGGGACACGTGATCAGTCGCGAAGGTGTGAAGCCTGACTCAGATAAAACAGCAGCCGTCGCAAAGTTCGCAAGGCCTGTTGATAAGAAAGCGGTCAGGCGTTTTCTGGGTCTCCGCGCCTACTACCGGTGATTTATAGCAGGCTTTGCACACATCGCCTCTCCACTCACCCGCCTTACAAGGGAAGACATTGAATTTGTATGGGGTGAAGAGCAAGAAGCTTCATTCAAGGAGCTGCGACAGCGTCTGCAAACTCCACCTGTCCTCGCTCACTTCGACGAGAATGCGCCAACAGCCATCCATACAGACGCCAGCAATGTGGGCCTAGGTGCTGTTCTTGTCCAATGCCAAGATGGTGTGGAGTGAGTGGTTGCCTACGCTAGCAGAACGTTGCACGCGCCGAGTCCAACTACTCAACAACGGAGAAGGAGTGTCTGGCCGTCGTTTGGGCAGTTGCGAAGTTCCGCCCGTACTTATATGGCTGCGCTTTCCAATTCGTAAGCGACCATCACTCTCTTTGTTGGTTGACTAAAATGAAAGACCCATCTGGACGTTTAGCACGATGGAGCTTACGGCTCCAAGAGTACGACATGGCCATAGTTTACAAGTCCGGAAGGCAACACTTAGACGCCGACTGTTTTTCAAGGTCACCGATTGAAACACCGGCTATAGAGGATGAATATTTCCCAGGTTTTTTAGGAGTTGTTGATGCAGCTATCATTTCTCGGCAACAACAAGATTATCGGGAGCTTAACTCGCTTATAGAATTCTTGAACTGACCAGCCGCCAATGCACAAAGAGTGTTTTCGAAGAACTTATCGTCATTCTGTTTGCGGGAAGGAATTCTGTACAAAAAGAACTTTTCATCACCAGGTAGAAGCTATCTGCTAGTAGTTCTTAGAGCTCTCCGCAGCGAAATTTTACAAGCCTGCCACGACGAAGCCACTGCGGGCCACCTCGGTTTCACAAGAACACTGACACGCATCAAAGAAAAATATTACTGGCCAAGAATCGCAGCAGAGGTTAAACATTACGTCCGAACATGCATTGACTGTCAGCGGCGCAAGGTACCACCTGTCAAACCCACTGGACTATTACATCCTCTGCCCGTGCCAGAAACCCCGTTTTCTCAAATCGGAATGGATCTGCTGGGCCCATTCCCAACATCGGACAGTGGCAACAAATGGGTTATAGTGGCGACGGACTACCTCACCCGATACGCGGAGACCAAGGCAATCGCGAGTGGCACTGCAGCTGAAGCTGCACAGTTCTTCATTGAGAACATTATTTTGAGACATGGTGCTCCAGCTGTCGTCATAACAGACAAAGGTACCGCGTTTACAACCGAGCTTTTGCGCACAGTGCTTTTGCACAGTGGCACAGCGCATAAGAAGACGACAGCTTACCACCCACAAACGAATGGGCCTACAGAAAGACTTAACAAGACAATCGCTGACATGCTTTGCATGTACATGACATGCTTTGCATGACATGATTTGCATGTAGAACACAAGAATTGGGACCGAATATTGCCGTACATCACATTCGCGTATAATACGGCGTGCCAGGAAACAACAAAAATGATGCCTTTCGCACTAATTCATGGCAGAGAAGTTACAATGCTTGACGCCATGCTACCTTACGATTGCAATGATTCAGAGACAGACGCCGCAGACTTCACTGAGCGCGCCGAGGAAGCAAGGCAGCTTGCCCGCGTCAGAATAATGAACCAGGAGCAACTTGACGCCCAACGGTAGAACCTTCACCATCGATTCGTCATTTATCAACCAGGAGATAGAGCCTGGGTTTGGTTTCCTGTACGACGACGAGGCCTCTCAGAGAAACTTCTACGCAGATACTTCGGACCCTACAAGGTTCTACGCCGTCTTAGCGACGTGACGTACGAAGTCGTGCCCGACGCCTCCTCCTGTTCGAAACGTCGCCAGCATCTGCCTGAGACAGTGCACGTGGTCCGCATGAAACTTTACCACTCTCAGTGATGTAAACACTCGATGGCCGCATCTCTACCTGTTGAGAGTCGGGACGACGCTCACTCTGGCGAGAGGGTAATGCCGAGTGCATAGCTGCATTTAGCGGTGAGATAGCGACGACAACGAAGAACGCGGATTTGCTCGAGAGGCGCAACGCAGGCGAGTGGAGAAGGCGACAATTTTAGCGGCCTTCTCTGAGAGCGTCTCTACAAGTCCCACTGTCCGTGTTTTTAAATAAATTCCCTGTAATTTATAACCCGCGACAATATTATATCGCTATATTGGCGTTTGAAACAAGTATCACTGCACCACATTTTGTTTTACGTTAGAAGGAGCGCAGCGTGCTCGATAGCTTAGTCTTATTAACGTTTAAACGCCGCTGCATAATAGCGATCCCTTAGTACTCTGGCATTGTAATCAAGAAAAGTAGGCCTGGTCCTATTTGTTTGCGTTTTCATTTCGGTAACCCTATTCAAACGGAACGTCCTCGTGCTATTGCGGGGTGGAAGGCACTGGCCTGCGTAATCAGGAAGTTAAACTTTTTTCTGTAGTTACTGGCATATTCCTTGAAAGCCTTGTTTCATGAAATTAATCACGCAGAGTCGCGAGCTCATGGAACGACCTCGCATAATTGTTATCGCCTTAACTAAGTTCACCTTAGTGGAGCGCTGTAGTCAGGGTATTTATTTTCTTTCAGTCTCGTTTTCGCAAGAAGCGGCATTGTTAGCGATACTTCTGAATAATGAAAGTCTCCGAAGTAATTAAAATGCTCTTACTTTGTTGCAACAAGAAAAACGCCTTCAAAGCAGCAGGTTCACTGTACATCTACTAAGTGACTTCCTTTGATTACTGCGTCCTCCGAATATGCAATGAGCTCATAGCTAATTCATTGTTCGCCAGTGTCGTGCCTTGTTTCGTATGTCGTGGACGCTTTGGGCTATCCCGTATATAGTATATAGGAGGATGATGCCTTCAGGCTAGAATGAACCACATATTAAGAATGTCGATCATCAAAAGCAAACGCTAGATGGAGAAATGTTTATTCTCTACCTAGTATGTGCCACGCAATGCTCGAATTGAAGAGAATTATCAAAAAATCAATAGGCGCCTAATGACGCTTCTACAATAACCACAGATACATATATATAGAGTAAATATGACTTGTCATGTCGCTGTGTGCCTTATTTGACTGACTGAGACCTTATAAAAGGGAATAAAACAACGGTCTAGGTAGCACAAATTAGGGATTACAGACCATATGCCTATCAACTTATATGAAATTGTTTTCTACATTGCTTTGAAATAACCTATCCTGTTATATATTTTATATTGTGCGTTATTACTGTATGTGCAGTGCACTTCTTACGCTTAGACACTTGAACCCGACGTACTGTATGTTACATATCACCAAAGAATAAGGAGTAGCTGGTGCCTACATTAAGGGGCGTAAATTGAACTACCGCGCTGAAATTCGCATCAGAAATAATGCACAATCTTGAACCTTTCCTTTCTAATCATAAACTATATTGACCTAATTATCGTTTTTGAGAAGTCAAGTATATACGGGCGGATTAAATACTCTTAATTCTGACAACTATTCTGCACTCATTACGAAAACAATAAAGTGTGTTGTTCACTTTTGTGTGAAACGTCACATCAACATCATGTTGTGCTGCAACCGCATGACGTGAGTGTTACGTCACAAGGCGCAGCGTCTTATGATCCTGTCATTACATGACACTGTAGCTTTGTAAAAGGTGGGCTGATCAAAGAGGCTATGCAAAACTACGTTAGATGCAAAACAACGAGAGATACTCGGCAGCACGAATCGACCGACTGGGATAGAGGAAAAAGAATATCTCCTTTGCCTTCAAGCCGCCCTACGCTATTGCCCGCCCCGCCGCGGTGGTGTAGTGGCTAAGGTACTCGGCTGCTGACCCGCAGGTCGCGGGTTCAAATCCCGGCTGCGGCGGCTGCACTTCCGATGGAAGCGGAAATGTTGTAGGCCCGTGTGCTCAGATTTGGGTGCACGTTAAAGAACCCCAGGTGGTCAAAATTTCCGGAGCCTTCCACTACGGCGTCTCTCATAATCATATGGTAGTTTTGGGACGTTAAACCCCACATATCAATCCATACGCTAACGCCCGAGGGACAATGCAAGTTTGAGTTTTTTCACCAGTCGTTATTACTATACAAATTTTCAAAGGTGTTTTCTAGGCAGTGCAACACACTGCCGGCATTTTTCGACGTAGTTTGATGGCCTTCAAAGTGCACCTACAAATCGCAGAGTGTGCTTGTTTTCGTCGTGACACCTGTCAAACAAAATGCGTTGAGACGACTGCTTTCACTACATGACATTTATCTAGTGTTTTTTTCCCGAAGCAATGCAAGTAACATCGTGGCTTTATGGTAGTACACCTACTTGCCACGAGAACGGCCCGGTTTCAATCCTAAATAGGACCAAAAATTTTATTAGTTATTTTATTTGCTTCTTTCTCGATTTTTCGCTCACAACCAACGGTGGTGATGCCGACGGCGGAATTTCTGCTACAAACTTGTATTAACGCTATCACGTTGGTACAAGTTTTTAGATATCGTGTGTCCAAATAACTTCACCACCTTGTTACATTTCCTTCAGTACTCAGTGTTTTACTTCGGCGAGCTATCTATTGCTATCAATCGTAGTGTGAACGCGATTTTTGTCGCGGAACTCAATGCGGCAGCATTTTGTGAAAACATTTTGAAATGCGAAGCTTCGTTTGAGCTCTCTCGATCCGGTGGTGTCCACGCTCTACTGCGCACATGCGTACTCCCACTACCTCCTCTCCTACCCTCCCCCCACTATCTTGTTTGAATATGCCGATAGCCATTCCAAGCCATAGTTAGTAGCCATACAAAGCTCCCTCTCCCTCTCCGTCCTCTAGGCATCCCTCCTAGCGACGTCACCCGATGCAGCGCCCAGTGTGCCTGATGTACGATTTGCCACAATGGGAATGTCATAAACCACACCCTTGACACTTTTCACATACGTCGTACTCTGTAGCTCCGTAGCGGTGCACGAGATCTGGGAGAAGGTGAGCCGTCAGAGATTCGGTAAGAAACATGGCACGACGTATACACAAATGTGCCACAGGCGTGGTGTGTGAAATTTCCTTTTCTTGTTGTGGAAACTCGCAAATCGGGCACACCAGGCGCTGTATTAAAGAACGAGAAGCTAGCATGAATCAAGTGTAATGAAGGGTGGCTTGGCGCTTCCGCCTATGCATTTTAAAGCCTGCAAGTGTGAACCACGTTTTAAAGAGATAAAACTGTTATATATAAGGAGGTATAAAACTACACGTGGGTTGATGAAGGCAAATTACAATGAAAATAAAGAAAAATGGTGTATCTGCGACTCGTTGGTGACATTATATTTACTGTAAAAGAGATTGTTCGATAACTAGATAGCGTAAAGCTTTGTGACAACTGCGCATACCTGTATGTTGTATATTTATTTTTGGTTTTGCGCTGTCTACTTTATTTGGAAGTGCTACTCGTCCTTGTTGTTGTGTGTTTCTTTAGCTTGTCTTTGGGATATTTCGCGGCTAAAGTATGCAATTGATTGCTAAGTGTGCGTGAAATCCCCTAGAAACTGTTGAAGCTGCTGTTTATCCATTTGTTACAATACGCAGCACTTCAGCAGTGTAGTATCTTTTTTTCCCTATGCTAAATAAAATAATCCGGTTGAGGTCGAATCACCTCTACACATTTGCAGCGAATATATTTGATATTGCCTGCTGACTTTTCAATAATAGTCGTAGTGAGTTGAGATAACATCGATAACATAAGGTGCAGCTCGTTTGCGAGTAACATCAATCATTTTGTGTGTAGGCACCATGTATGGGTATGCTGTACAAACCAAGAGGCACAAGCGATGACACGAGGCAGAAGCGAGTCTGTTACAATATGTTAAAATTATCAGAACCAGAATGAATGAAATCCATTTAGTACGGTTGTAGCACATCAGCCCTCTGCATGCTTTTAAAAGTGATGCATCTTAGGGAACTTCGGTGACTTTGAGGGTATCTATCTATCTATCTATCTATCTATCTATCTATCTATCTATCTATCTATCTATCTATCTATCTATCTATCTATCTATCTATCTATCTATCTATCTATCTATCTATCTATCTATCTATCTATCTATCTATCTATCTATCTATCCATCTAGCCGCCTACGACTTTTAACTCTCGTGGCCGTTTCGGTAACGGTATCGATACCAAACTCGGTATGGTATATTATTACTGTAGGACAACTATTTTACGAGTCATAACATGAAAATCATGACATGTGTGTCATGAATGTCATGATTTACATTTAACGATACTGCTGCTCTTGCGGTGGTTTCGCTCACTTGAAGTGTTGCAAGACTGGTATGCTATGACATGATTGCATGGCGAACGCAAGCGACAGACCCTAACATGAAAATCCTGACTTGCGTGTCATGTAACATCATGACTACATGCCAAGCTCATGATGCGCTCGTAGCCGTTTCGCTAGCGTCACATATGCCTAATTTGGTACTACGGTACGTCAATGGATAACGAAGTTAGGTGACTGATGCAAACATGGTAATCGTCAGATTCGTGTCATGTAACTACATGACTACATGCCACGCTCATGATGCGCTGGTGGTCGTTACACTAGCTGCACTTATACCAAATTTGGTATTACGTAGCCCGAATGGACGACATAGATAAATGACACATCCAAACATGATGATCACAACATGCGTGTCATGTAAGAACATGCCGCAGTCACAATCATGATGCGCGGGGGGCCGTTTCGCTAGCTTCGCATATGCCAAATTTAATATTACGTGACGTCAATGGGTGACTCAGAAATATGTCTGGTGCAAACATGATAATGCTGACACGCGTCTTCTTAGAACATGACAATATACCACACTCATAGCGTGCTTGCGGCCATTTCGCTGGCTCCACATATACTAAACTTGGTATCACTAGACGTCAGTAGGTGACGAAGGTAAACGACACATTCAAACATAATAATCATGACACGGAAGTCATGTACGGTATAATTTAGCTCCACCTCGTAACATTGTGCTGATTTTAAAGTAACATATTCACATTTCTCATTCGTGTTTCACATATTATCGATTCCCGCTGTACGTGGAATATGCCATTTTTTTCTATAATTCAATGCATTCTATAGGGCCGTCATGTTCAGGCTCGTCGAAAAGAGGTTCTCTTGAAAACTTAGTATCTCGTAATCATAAGCAATGATAGATTATGGACGCTTCAATTCAAGGGTCAATTCAGTGCGACGAGTCCACCGTTATTACATCATATACTCGTCTACTTACATCATATATTGCAAACTAAGGTCTATGTGAAAACATGAGCCATGGTTAAACAAATATTTAAGCTTCTTCAACCACGCTAATGGTACACTATTTTTTACGCCAAGCTAATTTTTGCACAACTCATGCATCAGTGTTGTGTCCACCTGTTTTGCGCTAAGTATATTTAATTTAAAAAAAGTCAAGGCTTTTTAACAGGTTTGAGTTTGGGGAATCGTGGCATTCTGTCACGTGACATAGCCCACAGTTCTATTGCACACGTGAACAAAAACCATGTTGCGTAAGGAATGCCAAAAGATTTTCAACTGCCCCGCCGCGGTGGTGTAGTGGCTAAGGTGCTTGGCGGCTGACCCGTAGGTCGCGAGATCGAATACCGGCTGCGGCGGCTGCATTTTCGATGGAGGCGAAAATGCTGTAGGCCTGTGTGCTCAGATTTGGGTGCACGTTAAAGAATCTCAGGTGGTCGAAAGTTCTGGAGCCCTCTACTACGGCGTCTGTCATAATCTTATGGTGGTTTTGGGACGTTAACCCCACATATCAATCATCAATCAAAGATTGCCATCTTCTGAAAGAAGCTGGAAAGAAATGTGATGCCTCCAAACTGTTAACCAGTTGTTTGAGAACTCGCTGCTTTTGAGCTCACATGTAAGATTGGGTTCATTTGCATACCATAAATATAGTACAGTAGAAGGACTATCTCGTCTCAAACTTGTTTGGCTGTCACATGAAACGAACTGTCCAAAATAGTGCTCTTGTAACTTAATTAGAAACGCATCAAGCCTGCCACATCAAAGAAGCCGCCACTCACAGCTCTACTTCTCGACATGAGTGACTGTTGAAGTTCCTTTGTTTGAGGTCTCCGCCAGCTTGCGTTGTCATCCAAGCGTGCTGAGAAGGCTGCCCGGCGACGCACATGCAAACAGATCTCGTGTATTGTGGCAGGCAGAGCGTCGTTCTGGTAAGACTTCGCAAAACAAGCTTTCTTCAGTTCCACAGAGTTTCAGACGCGGCGCTGGACATTACACGATTAGCTAGTATACGCTGAGACGCATGGTCTCCACAGAGCCATTGCTTTTGAGAAAAAAAGACCAAGGTACCGACTCCAATGGAGGCTGTTGTATTTACCTGTAAAGTAATGGCGTTGCACCATGCTCAGACGCGTGGCAATTTATTAAAAATGCCTATCTTTCTTAGGTTTGCATACTAACCTGAGAGCAAAGCTTTTCTGGCTTCTATACTTGGTTCATGCTTGAATTTATGTCCCGCTGTGTAAGCATAAGAAAGAACGGGAACATAGAAAAGGACAAAACCGGCCCGTGAAAGGTTCAGCCTGGAGGGCTATCATTGTGATCGATGTACACAAACGAAAAAAATTGTGGTTTCTTGAGAACGCTACGGGAACGCAAAGCTGCATGATCACACTGTCGCCTAAGCAAATAATTTAAATTGTTCTTGAATAGAAGAATGAACAAAAAGTGCATGATATTCAGGCAACTTCGCACTCTAGTGATGCCAAGCCTCAGGAAGCCTTCATTTTTATTTCTGTATCTTTCTCTTTTTGTCGAGAGTTTGACGGAATACCGTCTGGTCAAGTAAAAGCATTGTTGAAAAAAAAAACAGGTCACTGGCGAAAGTCAAAAAAAATTAGGAATGTCGTTGGGGAGTCCATGCTCACAATAGTATGGTGGCTGAGCACCGGGTTCTCATGTACCGTTAAGCGCATAATTAAACGTCGGGGAGTACACGTGGTTTAGTGTGCCAGATGATCTATTGACTGTGTTACTCATGGTCAGAATGATTAGTGATTCGAGGTAGAGTATTGATGTCATTCACTTCTCCGTAGCCATCATGCGTGCGTTCCCCAGTTTATCTCGTGGTCCGTCTTCTTGACATGGTTTGCGAGGGCGTTTGTGACTGTGTGGCCCATGGTCATTGTTTCGACAATACTCACTGTTTTGACACTGCTTTTTCAAAAATTTTTCTCTTTTACTGCGAAAGTAGGATATCACTAGGCGAAATGAAAAACCGTTCGCCGAGTGTAATACAAACGGTATCCATTAGCTTCTCTGTTACTTACGTCGTTCGCTACGTTGAACCCAAGCGCAAGTGGAACAGTGAAACCAACCCGCCGAGCACTTCGCAGCAGTTCCAAAAAAGTGATTTTGAAAGGATGAAAAACGTAGAAATACTGCAGCGGTGTCTCTCAGTGGACGTCACCTCAACAGCTCTGCACAAAAATGAGGAGTGAGGCAGAGAAGAATGTAGAAGAGAGGGGAAAAAGTGATGGAAAATGACGTAATATAGCCCCAATTGTTATGCGCGCATGTCGCCTCTCACCCAGAAAAAGCCGCCAAGCAGGTCAACAGGAAGTTCGAGGATTCTAAACAAACATAACCTGACCACCTTACGGACACGCGAAAAGTTCGGCGTCGCAGCAAGGTTCAACTGACAACTTCATCATGGGGAGAGCACGGATTGTACGAACAGCGGAACACTAGACAACTTTCTAAAAACAGCGCTGACAGCAGGTACGTGAGAGAATTCGTGTTCGCCAAGTCAATGCCGCCGCCCAAGCTTGAGAGCAGACCCGGGTGGCAATGCGCAAGCAGCTTTTTCTTGATAATTGAGTTTAGTGCTTTTTTCTTTGTGTTGTGTGGTACAATCTCATGAAACGTCTTTCAATCAATGTCACTAGCCGGTTAAGCTATATATTATTATCCTGAAACGAATCATGGGTCGGCTTTACATGATACGACATCCTTTACACGTGCATTTCGTTTTTTCCTCGGTGAGGGGGGGGGGGTAAATAAACTGCATTAATCATGTCATCACACCCTGGTTGCTTACCACGGAGTTTGCTTCGGCTACTCATTATGCTCAGTGCTCTTCCATTTCAGTGCATTTCCCGCCTGCTTTTTAGTCATGAATGTTGCTTTTTTAGCAAATTTGGTAAACAGGACTGTGTAAAACTAATTTGAGTTTAGTTTATTGAGCACAAAGCACTCCTTGAAAATAAAAAAAAATACGCGTAACACTTTCACATTTCACTCCTCAAAACTTGTATCTCAGCTCTAAGCACCCATTTTTATTTAAATAGCGTAATCCAGCTCTAGGCCATTGTTTCAAAAACTTCTCTCTTTTCCTGGCTTAGTCGCTTCAAGCTCTGGCGTTTCCCCGTTACTCAATTCCGTTTTATGGAGGTCTGCTTTTGTTTTATGGCACTAAAAGTAAGCCAGCATTTTTCCAGCTTGAATAAGTAGGCGTTCCCACGTGCACCCTACAGGTTACGTGGTACCATGCCTTTTATTCTTTGCGAAAACAGCTTGACAAGAAGCTTATTTTAAGGGCATGTTAGATTAATCCCTCGCATAAATCATTAATTAGGCTTGAGCAATCATTGTGGGTTTCCTACATGTCTGATGTGGTGTGCGAGTCTCCATTAAAATCGATACATGAGCATGTATTAGTTGCTGTTTCTCGGGAGGGAGTGGGCACGAAATATTTTAGTCGCTGAAATGATGCTGCCCCACTTTCTTTTTTTTGTAACTTTGTATCTTGTTTCGTACAAAGTGTTGATATCAACGTTGTAACAGTATTATAGCGCATAAATAGTACCAGGTTGAGTAGAGCCAGAAAAGAAAAGATAATTGCCTGACGCATAGTTAAAATTATTTCCAGCACTCTTACACACAGGGAAAATGAAGGCAAGATATTCTTGGTGTGTTTGCATCTGGCCTACTACTTTTCTTTATTATTTTTTCCTTTCGTTTTTTTCATCACCTTTTCCATTCCTGTACTGTTTTTTTTCTTTTATACATCATGTTTCTGCTATTCTTCTTGCTTGCTTTCTTGCATTTCCTTCTTCATTTTCTCCTTTGTTACTTGCTTTTTAGTTCCTTCCTTTTTCTTTCATTCGTTTTATCTTTACGTTTATTTTTCTTTCTCTTTTTTCTTCTTAGCTTCTTTTTTTATTTCTCTTCAATCCCGTGACGCAACACTCTTCTGTCTCTTATCCTTAAACATTTCTTTCTCCTATTTGGCAATCATTCAGCATATTCGCTTCCATCCTCAATGCTAACATTAAACCTTCATCTTCGTTTGAGGGGCAAAGCACATAGGTTGCTAAAGACGAAAGCGACGGTGATGTGTCTATCAACACAACATGTGGCAACGTCAAATGACAAGTAAAATGGAAGAAAGATCACATTGTTATATCAGTAGTGGCTGATCGCCGAAGAACTAACGATCAAAAGAGTGCCATATATTAGAAAACGCCGCACACAAACATGTATTTACCAGTGCATGTGTGAACACCGTATCACAGAACAATCACGGGCATCATGTTTCTAGGGTGCGATTTCCAACACACTACGCTGAACTGCTAGGCCTTTCTTCACAAAAAATAAGTGACTCTTTTCGAACTTGGTGATTTTTGCGCTTCCTTCCCTCTTTTTTTGTGAGTGTATTGCAGTGCTGCATAAGTTACGTCGTGTCTATGTTCTCTTGTTGTACGTGCCAATGAAGTGACTTTGTTGCACCATACAGCTGTACTCTCCTGAATTGCTGTTACTATTATGCAATAAACTTCCCTGTTTTGACCTTCGCTGATACAAAACGCAACCGCGTTCCCATTTTTTTGGAATTCCGGCTAATTAACTGGTGTTCCAATAAACAATTTTCAATAATTAATTATCACACCATTCATTACCTGAGGGCATAGAGTTTCTTACAATAATACCTATGGAGAGGAATCTGGCGCGGCGATTGTGCACCTTCATGGGAATTGTGGGAAGTACAGGGTTCGGCTTAGACTGCATTTGCTAGCGAACTGTAAAACTATTTTTCTTCAGTTTAAGTATCGTTCTTCGCGCATCGTGGGTAGTGGAGTGGGGTTGAGAGCACCGAAGCAGCGTCTTTGTAGTTCAAAGAGGCTGAAGAGCACTGAGTCTGCGATAAAATATGACATTTGAGCTTTCTGAGTGGTTTTCAACAATTTAGGCGAAGCATCAACCATTAACCATTGCGCGTATATGCAGCATTCCATGCGAGTGCAGAATATTACATCGAGCTCGTTTTTTTCTTCTTAAGCGCGTCTTGCCAACATTTATTTATGTCGACTGTAAAACGACAGTGAAGCTATGGTGGACGCACCATCACGCTCCTCTGACTCGACATCGAAACGAGAGTTATGTTGGGGGCAGAACGATTGCCCAGACGCACCTGACATCGCAGCAGACGATGCGTAAAGTGTTGTTTTTGCCTATTGCTGCACTGTAAATCCATAATTACACAATGTGTGCATTTGTGAGAAAAGCTAACATGTTTGTTTTCAAGTGTTGTAAAAAAATAATAAATTGTAACCTAATGCCAAATCTGGAACGCATGGACAGCCCCGCCGCGGTGGTCTAGTGGCTAAGGTACTCGGCTGCTGACCCGCAGGGCGCGGGTTCGAATCCCGGCTGCTGCGGCTGCATTTTCGATGGAGGCGGAAATGTTGTAAGCCCGTGTGCTCAGATTTCGGTGCACGTTAAAGAACCCCAGGTGGTCTAAATTTCCGGAGCCCTCCACTACGGCGTCTCTCATAATCATATAGTGGTTTTGGGATGTTAAACCCCACATATCAATCATAAAACGCATGGACAGAGCAATGCATATTCTGGTGGTTAAAATTGGCTAAGTTTCACTTCTAGCTGAAGATAACGGAAACATTTTAATTTAAATAATGATTACTCACAAAAAACGAAGCAAGTTTAAATTCATTATGATATAAAATCACTTTGTTTTACAATCGGTGAACAATCGTCGTGGTTCTCACGAACGTGATCTATCTGAAGCAGATTCAAAACGTGTACTTCGCATAATTCCCATGAGGTTACAAGTGCCAATGAAGGCGCTTCCGTAAACACTAGCGCCATATTCCCCTTCGGGTGTTATGAAACTCTATGCCTGAGGGTCAATGATGGGGGCCAAGAATGCAGTTTTTTTTAGGGGCGAAGGTCCTTATGGTCTAGCGCAGTCTCTGGTCCTTACGGTGTGCGCAGTAGCGCCTCCCTTGTCATACAATAGAGGGCGTTGTGTGTATATGTCCTTGAAAATGATAGCACTAGATGGTGTTAGTGGTGTTAGTATAGCTGACGAGTTCGTGGAGCTGACAGACAGACAGACAGACAGACAGACAGGCAGGCAGACAGGCAGGCAGGCAGGCAGGCAGGCAGGCAGGGAGGCAGGCAGGGAGGCAGACAGACGAATGAATGCACAGACGTACGTACGCAAGTATGTACGTACGCATGGACGTATGGACAGATTCATGTACGGCCGGACGTTTCACCCCACTCATCATCATTCACTCCGTCGATATGCCGTGATTTCTTTATGATTGGGGAGTGGGTACAAAGCTAGATATTTTAAATTCAACAACGCAAAAGTAATTAAAGTGCTAAAGGTTGGCATAAATTCAATTAACTAATTAGCTACAGCTGCCTTGTTGATCAGTAATCAGCCGCTATCCGCCCATGGTGTCTCCAAACTTCTTGATACAAAGTAGTTATGCGGGTTACTACCTTGCCTAGATAAGCAAGAATGAACGACTCTTGCTTCAGCAAAAAAAAGAAATGTTAGGGAGATATTCACGCCATTAACTGCATGGCGTGATGGTTCCCAAGACGAACCCTTCCGATTTTTCAGTGTAGCCAGAAAAAAATGGGGGGGGGGGGGGGGAAGGTGACTGAAAGGGCGAGTCACAACGTGTAGACATAACTGCTAATGTTAGGCTCGCTTGTCACAAAAGACAAAGGCTATTTTCTCTTCTATGCAACCTTTTCCTAGGATCCCCGTGTTGGCTAAGCAAGAAGGGGAATACCGCAAGCGATGCGAATGCGACAGACAGGTCAAAGTACAAGAAAAAGTAGATCTTACAGAAAAGTGTTCTGTCATAGCAGTATTTCAGCACTGCTAGGAATCCAGATAATAGACGGCAACAAGTAGGACTTGCGTGGTACTATTTTAGCTGCTACGATAATAAAAAAATTATGGTCAATTCCTGCGTATTAGGAATCGGGAGAACAGAAAAGTAAAGCATCTCTTCAGAGAGGCAATTCGGAGCCTGGTATACATTAACATAAAACAGCCTATGAAACATCTGTTAGTGTTTCACAGCCAAGTTTAAATGCATCCATATTGACGCTTAGTGATACATCTATATCCCTACGGCTAGTGTCCATGATTAGTGATTGATTATTCATTAAGCAAATAATTTTTAGGGGCGAAGCTCCTTATAGCGGCACCCGTTCGTCGCCTGTAGCATGTAACAAGTATAACATTTTGACCTCCAAGGTCGTGCCGGTGAGAGACTTCTTCTGTGCGTTGTTGAATAATGAAAAATAGTGCTCAATGTCAATAGCTTATAATAGGAAATGAGAGACAGGAGCATTTGGCTTTTAGTTAACGCACAGGCTGCGATCACCATTAGCAGCCAATGGCATGTACATTGAGCACTATCTGACAAGAAAGGGTTGCTACGTTATACTCGCTGGGTGTAACCTCCTTTGCTTTAGAAAGGTTTAGCGAGCGTTGAGCCGCAGTGACATGAATACAATGAACTTGTATATACCAAGAATGAACTCGAGGTGGTTAAAAATGGGAAGTAGATACGAAGCGCAAGCCGTGAGAAAGTAAAAGCCGAATTCTCCGCCTCTCATTTCCCATTAGCATGGCATGTACATTGAGCACTATCTGACTGAAAAAGTTTGCTACGTCATACTCGCTGGGCGTAACCTCCTTGCTTTTCGAAAGGTTTAGCGAGCGTTCGGCCACAGTGCCATGAATACAGTGAACTAGTATATATCATGAACTCGAGGTGGTTAAAGGTGGGCAGTGGACCCGAAGCGCAAGCCGTAAGAAAGTGTGCGTGTGCCACTTCTCGTTTAGTCCTTGGAATGTCCGCTGGATGGCAGTGCTTCTATATGGGGAATATATGATGAAAAGATGCGAGATGGTAGTACTTGGAGTGTTGAATAGATGGACGAACGGACACATAGACAGATGCATGGATGGACGCATGAACGGACGCAGGGGTGGCTGCATGGACGAACGCAGGGACGGACGCACGAACAGACGCACGCGCGGATGGGCTGATGGACGCATGGACGGTCACACTGACGAACGCATGGACGGACGGAAGCAAGAACGAATGGAAGGACGAATTTTTTGAACCACTCTCCATCATTCACTCCGTGGATATGCTGCCCTTTTTTTAAACCTTCCTTAATTGAACATGCCCTTGGAGTCATCGATGCCAGTAGTTATCGGTGTGAGTGCAACTAATGAACGTGGTGTGGCAGACTGCTGAGCGTGATTGACTGTACGCCCAACTTGGGCTAAGGCCGCCTACTCACGGGATGTTAGAGTTATTGAACGCCACTGCCATATTAGACAGAAACGCAACGCGTGTCATGTCTTCCCTCTTGGCCAGCCATGATTTTTCGCGTGGCGAGCGTAACGGGGAGCGCGCAGTTATATCCAGGTGAAGCAAGCGCGTTGCTCTACGCGTTGGCCGAACTAGCTTTGGTATAGATAGATGACACCCGCCGACGCTTAGGGTGATGCCCCTAACTGGCAGTGTGTTAAGGTATTGTCAAAGCTGCACTTATACTATTGGAAACACACCGAATACGACAGACGCGTAAAAACAATGCGTTGAAAAAAATATACGTGGATTTCATAGCCAGGATTCATTATGACGCTTTATGAAGAGAGTACTGTGAGAAGGATGTGCTGATATAAAAGGCAATATTTTTAAATCAACAAAGTATGTAACCGTGGTTCAGTGTATAGCGTGCCCGGCAGCTGTTGGAGCCGACCGAGCAGTCATGTATTCGACTGCCGTTGACAGAAGTTCTGAAATCTTGGTGTGCCCCAGCACGAAACACCGTTGTGTTAATAAAACACATCGATAGGGTTGCGTGGTTGTGCGAAACGAACATGCGTGTATTGCTTAGCGTCTTGATTTGGCTGGTTGTACACTTTTAAATCGACGCTTCATCTGGGATCCGAACATAGTTTTAGCCAAAGTGCTTGTTTAGGCGAGTGAACTGCTTTCCGACCAAAGGTAGGCATGTGAAAACACGCTGAAAAAAATTCATGGTAGCTTACCTCGGTTATGCTTGGTTGCCCATAGCGAGAGGTATGCGGTAAATATAGTCTTGTTTAGTCCAAGGCGTGTGACTCGTTCTTCCTCTATACTTCCTCTGTCTCCTGGGCTCGCTTCCTCCTCTTGAGTTCGTTCCGATGACGAAGCCTGGCTTTTTTCAATCTGTTCGACTCAGTTTACCTATCTCCCGATGAACCCAACCGAACAGCTCCTTCTGTATATACGATGCAACGCCGTCTCCTGCGCTGCTGTAACGCAGGTTCAAGAACTTCTCATCTGACATCTATCAGCATGGCGTGGAAAACGGTGCTGCCAGCCGCGGTGGTTTCTATGCAAATGCTTAGATCGCGGTGTGACCACCAGCCTCAGCGAAACAGTGAGAATATGGACAGTGTAGCTGCCGCTACATAGTTTTAATCTTGAGATTTCACGAAGTAATTGTTAGTGCAGCATCAATGTTAAAAAATGACGGTTGATGAGTTGAAAGATTGTGTTCCCTATAATGGGATAGCACTGACTTCTCTCCAATACGATTGTGTGTTAAGAAAAAGTGTTTAAACGTTTGTAGCACTCTGTATACGGTACTATAGAAGAGCTGAACGTCGTCCCTTGGGCCTCACACTTGATGAGGGTGCATGAAGAAAATGAACCTCGTGTGTTTAGAAAAAGAAAAGCCTCTGTGTGTTTATAATGAGGGGTTAATGATTTAGAGTACTTGGTAGTCTACTATGGGAGAGCATACAACCATACCGTGGGGCTCACACATGGTGGGGCCCTGTCGACAAAAATTACGGCGTTAATGGTCACATGGAGAAACCAGCGACGGTTACCGGAAACTCTAAGGCTAACTAGAAATTCTGATGGTAATGGCTGGTTACCATTGCGCCAGTACTTTCGGCCGAACGAAGTTCTCTCGTAGCTATTTCTTGACTTCTAGCAGCACAAATGCTCTTAAACACGACTGCTAACGTAGTGTATTTTTCATTTGTTGAATATCTCTTAAGGAGCTTACTCTTTCGAAGGACAAGATTAGTTACATGTAACGCCGTGTTCCCAGTCAATCGCTGCACTTTATCTAAAAAATTTGTGACTAAATATGAGGGTGAAGACATCGATAAGTATGCTTTCAAGGCAATCAGTCAACACTGTAGAAGTCCTGTTTGTGACCATTGTAACGCAATCTAAGCTTATCATTGGTAAAAACAATGAGTGACGCTCTGGCTTCCTCCAGCTTTATGAATATTCAGAAAAGGCCGTCGAAAAGTGAAACTAAGAAGAATTGCTCCATGTGGCTATTAAGGTACTTCCCGCTGTGAAAGAAGTCTGGAGCCATTAGTGCAGTACTTTTTTTTTATTCAAGAGTTACCTCACATTGCCGTTAAGCGTTACAGCAGGGGGGATTACAACAGCGATACAAATAGGTCTTCATTTACACAACATACTTGTTCTTCAGAGAACTTGTTCTAATCGGCTACACACTTAAAAAAAAAGAATTCGCAGACAAGCACGTTCTGCGCCGGTATTTCAGGATTTTGTTTCTGATCATTACGCATAAAAATATAAAAAATATATTTAAATAATTATCTTTGTTTATGCCTACCTTGTTGTTATATATTTGAAAAAAAAAAACAGTTTTGGCCTTAACTTTCATTGTCGTGAAGACGACAATTTCCACTTCGATTCTTTTTTCATCATTGTGACACTGTCCGTTCTAAGGTACCTGCCCAGTACTTACCTGGCTGCTTTGTTTTGGATACCTTCTATTTGAGAAATGAGACTGGCTTCCGATTGATCCTATAGTTGGCTGGCGTACTCTAGTATTGGTATAACACATGTAGTAAACGCATACCGTTTTAATTCAACTTCGCAACATCTTAGGTTTCGTTGAACAAAATTCAGCTCCCGTCCAGCCTTACCAACTGTCTCACTGATGTGCGCATTCAATGATCAGTCACCAGAAAACAAGATGCCTTGGTACTTAGATACAATAACTGTAGTAATGAACTGCTTATTTATAAAATAGGTTTTATCAGTGTTTTTTTATTTCTAGTAAAACACATATGGATGCACTTTTTCGCGCTTAAACAGATGTTCCACTGTTTACACCAATACGAATTTATTCTCTTTAAGTCTCCCTGTAATGCTGTTGCATCTTGATCGCAAGATATACCTCGGTACACCATGCAGTCATCTGCGAACAGTCGCAAGGAGGACGTAATACCCAAGTTTATATCATTTATGTGTCTCAAAAAATAATATAGGTCCCAATACAGATCCCTGAGGGACTCGTGAGGTGACGTTTACGTAACTCGATTTTTGCCAATAATAACAACACACTGGCTGCGCTCCGATGAGAAACTTTCAATCTATTTGAGAACATCTCTATGCATACGCATTTGTCGTAGTGTGTAAATAAGAAGTGAACGCGTAACCGTGTCGCAAGCTTTTCGAAAATCTAAAAACAAACATATTATCTGGCCCTTAGCATTAATTTTACTCATTCAATCATGATAGAATTCTACAAGTTGTGTAGTGCAGGACAAGCCCTTACGGAAATCATGCTGTACTTTAAAATAGGATATTGTTCTCGGTGAGGTAACTCATGATGGCTATACAATACATGTCAGGGAGACGGGCCTATAATTCTGTACATCTTTTTTCGAACCACTTTATGAATTGGCACAACGTGGGCTATCTTCCAGTCGTACGGCAATTCACTAGAACGAAGCGCATGCGTAAAGATAACGAGAAGATAAAGAGAGATGGTTGCAGCGCAGTGCTTTAACACGCGAAGTGAAATACCGTCAGGGCCGATTGCCTTGGTTTTGTGCAATTGCTCCAATAACATTTTGATACCGGACACGCTGAGTTCCACCTGCGTCATAAGTGGCATATTGCTAGCAGCTGTGGTTATAGTGTCGGCTTTTGCTGAAAGAAATACTGAATGAAAGAAGTCATTTAGATATGTTGCCTCTGCTTTATCATTCGTAACGGTTTGGTTATTGCAAATGATTTCTGGAATGCCGAGATCACTTCATCCGAAGCCCTTTAAATAATTCCAAATAACCTTAGGATTGGTTTTCAATCTTTCATTAAGTCCCTTGAAATAATTTTCTTTTGCGATCTTAGTCGTGAGCTAGTAATGAAGCGTTATTTGGGCCAATTTCAGATAATGAGCTTTGCTCCTTGTTTTCTTATACTTCGCTAAAATCCATTTTTTTATAACTTGTATAATGAATGATCTTACGGAAGTTTTTTTTTTCGTTTTTAAGCTTTGAAAAATGTACGTGTGTTATATATTCGTTCACAAGCTCACCTAATTTCACTTTAAACGTATTCCACAGTTCATGAATGTTACAATTGTCCGCTAAGCATTCAAACGTTGATAGGTATTGAAGCAGTTTTTGGTTGATACCTTCATAATTCCCTTCATCATAAAAAATTTCAGGATCAGCGTCGACATTTTTCTCGATTTAGTGATTGGTATCGATAAGTTGTTGGATAGAACTTCGGCCCCAAATCGTCTTCAGAAATCATCTGTACACAGAATATTGGAAAGTTCTTTTTTCAATGGTAACGTTTACCGGCAAAGTGCCTAAATTAGGCACATTGACAGGCAAGGTAGGCAAGGTAACGTAGCCATAGAACACAAAGTAGCCATTAAACGCATAGCTTTTAAATATATTGTAGCAATTAGTGTGAAAAAAAATTCATTAAAGCAGACAAAAGTACATTCAATCGATAGAAGCCGACTAGGTTCAAGCACTATTTACAACAACATTCCATAGAAGCGAGTATGGAAAGCTTGTCCGGCCTGGGAATAAACCACTGTGGTCTGTCGGGAATTACCCAACGGATCAGTGTTGACGTTCGGTAAGATTCCCCAAAGGGGCCAATTCATTTCTGCAAACGCTGATTTGGTGTAGACGAGATCCGCGACTTGTAATTGGCGCCAGTCCCTTAGCTGATTTAGACTGCCAATCATGGCTTGCTGAAACGATTGTTTACTTGACTCTCGTAGAATTTTTATTATGTATTGCCATACCTGCCCATTTCCTTTTCTAACAAGTGCCTCGCCTTGGAACCCACTCTAATCAATTGGGATTTTATCTTCGAGAATCACGAACGCTCCCCAAAGGTGGACCTGATTGAGAGCGCGGTAAACTAAACACATTTATTCAACAACCCTACGTCATCGAAAGAACAGTAGACATAAAAATAACAGCAAACAATCTTAATGACCTCACATATCAGCAGGATAAACAACCCGGGTTTTTCAAGTCATCTAAAACTTTATAAGGAATTATGATGAAAGTTTAGCTTATAGACTTATATTTGAAGTTTATAATATAGAATGCTTCAACTAACTCAAGGTTTATTTAATGACTCTCTGTTCATAGAACATTTGTACTTAAAAGAAATGATGTAGAACAGCTTGAACTGCAATCATCCGCAAGATGTGTTCCTGCTAAGCTACGTAATGTAGTCTATCACACATTAGTGTAAATGTAAGCTTGTTCTACGCAGATGTTCTCTTTTTTTTCGTTGTTCTGGTGTTAATTTTTTGTTTCGGTGTTGTGTAGCGGGACGGACACTAACAAGTCTAGGCCCTAACAAGCTACCTCAAGAGCAGCTGCGCAACAACAGCGAACAAGATGAGGAACAATGCACGCCGAGTGGCAGTCGTGAAATAGTGGTGTCTTCAACAGTTTCTGTGACATTGACTAATCTGCTGTGACGTCAACATTACTTGCTTTACAATTGGAACGTCACACGGGGCCTAGATTTACGGCATACCATTCGGGACGTCGCGAGGTGCTGCCAGCTCTAATATGCATTCGTGCTCACTTTCAAACCGACGTAACATCTCAAAGCTAGCATCGGTCAATAATAATTTGTCAAAAGTGTCCCCTATACAGGTAATCAAGCAATACAAACACGGGTTTTAATTTTGGTGTCATGAGTCCTGGAATAGTAAAACTGTTGTACAAGTCTCGACCCCATTGATAGATATGTATGTCTCTAGTGCTGTGCTCTACGAATGATGTGTTGAGTAAAGCAAGACATTGCCCATTTCGTGCGGCAAGGTTTTCGATTGACCTCAACTGCCACGCCTCTCATGCGAGGTACTCTCATTCTACGCTGTCTTCAACATTGCCACGAGAGCGATTCCAGGTTGCGAGTACTGTCATGTTTGTCGGCTTACCTGTTGTTGCTACGAGGCAGTAGAGCAAAATAAAGGGTAACGTCCCTGAATGATGTCGCTTTCCCAATGCTTTCGCACACCTCTGCCGAATAGATTCGCATTACTCTCGCTTCCGATATCATTATTTCTTGTTTAGCCAATGCCTGGGCACCCGGCGTTGACACTGAAGGCTACTAAGAAAAAGGCCGGGTGGAAGCGGGGATTTCATTTATCTCGAGTGACAGGGGAGCCTTGGTAATAGTCATCGGCATGCGTTGTGATGTGTACTATAAAGAGATGTGTTTGCGAATACCGTTGGGAAGCACTATTCTGCCCGAAGCACGATGGCACTGGGGGAATAGGGACAGGTTTAAGTAGTAGTTTTGTTGACGCAAGGTCCAAGTGTCCTGTATTTCACTCCACAAGGAGGACGCACGTATGCGTATTGTGGTGGCGTGAGGACATAAATGATACAGTTAGCGGGAATCACTTGCTTCGTTTGTGAATATATTTATGCCGTGCCAATTTGTAAGTTGTGGGGTTGGCTTCGTTCATGTCGACCCAGCACTGGCGGAAAAGCATGGGAGAGTTTATGACACAAATGAATACAAGAAAATAATAATAATAATATAGTAATATTAATAATATTATTATTAATAATAATAAGATTGAAAGCAAGAAAAGGAGTAAAATGACATATTTCAAACAGTGAAATGTATAAAGAGGGTATGGGAATAGAAGAAACTATTGTTTTTGTTGCTCCGAAACACTGTGCGGGTGATCGGTGACGGTAAATGTATCGGTGTTTATTGGCGTTAATACCACCACACCAAGCGCATCACTCAGAAGGCGTAAGACTCGGCCAGTACGCGCCCCAGCGTTCGGGCAGCTCCCGAATGTTCTGTCGTCTGTGAGGACCCTCTTCAATGAACTTCTCTGCATCTGAATTTGTTGGAGGTGTACCACAAGTGGCGACACAAGGAAAGAAGTGTACATTTAAGGACTCGTCCTCTTCGTTAAACACAATAGTAATGAGATCTAACAGGCAATAGTTGCAAGGAAACTTTAGAGGATGTTATTAGAAGTAATTGTATTGTAGCGGTAATGCCTCATTTTGTCTATACGTCACAACCTGGCATCAGGCTGGTGAACGGCTACGCTTGATAACGAGCGAAAACCAGAAAGAGTGGTGTCGAAGCGATTAAGGAAGCCGATAAGGAATTGAAGTCCCGGTTAACTTAAACTGTGGTGTAAACTGAGACTTAAACTGTGATGGGCACCTCTCCCATACCGCATGGAAAAGCGCGATTTCCGCACATCCAGATTATGTTCGGACATTATCAGTTAGCTGGTAGCTTAGTCGGTGCCTTTTCAGATGGCGCTACAGCAATCAAGGCCGGTCGTCTCAACATCAGCGCACATACTGCCCATTCTGCGTCTTTCTTCTGGCTTCGGTGGCCACACCATATTGAAGTGACGCTTTTTTTGTTCACTCGAGTTTCATGCTCTTGTGTCAATGAAGATGGCATCGAAATACTGGGAGGTGTTTGCAATAGGGAGAACATGTTATCTACCGAACTGCTGTCGTGGCTGTCAGACTTGTGCGGAGCGTGCGCTGTTTTTCCTAGTGCCGTCTAACAGTGTTCAGTGTTCCCCTGGATTGTGGCAGCCAGCGATTCCGAAGGAAGACTGAACTCAAATGCTTACGGACTACGACTACGCTAAGTAATTTTCAAATGACCGTGCTCAAGGGAAGAGTGCATATACGTGACGTGCCGAAATCGCCTGTGTTCCGAACTTTCCTAAGTACCTCGGACGGTCGAGTAAACCTGGAAAGCCACCCGGAATAGAGAACATCTTGGGCAAGCATGTAAACGATGTCGGCAAGCCGTCCAGCACCTACTCGCCAACAATACTTGCGACAGCACTTAGTACGTTCCCAAAGCGAGGTGAGCTAACATTTTGATTGCCATGTCGTGTTAATATTGAATACGTCATGGATATATCACGGACATTTGTTTAGGTCGAAATCTTATATGCATATCTTTCAAAATAATCATGACATGAGTGCGTATTTGGGGGGAACTGCTGAGATTTCGTGAGATGTGACCACACATTGCGAGACCTTGTCGTCGACGCCTACACAAATTGTTATCGCACCGCGATATTTGAGATCTAAGCGTTAGGGCGATAAAAAAGCACTTCACTCTTTTTGACAATCGCAGCACGTTCGCGTTGTCTGACCTGGAAGAAACGGGTTAGCAAATAAGTAATTCAAAATTTTCTACAGGGCGTAAGCACCGCATGATTGCACAGGGCGAATAGTAACGAGAACAGTATATTGAAAACATATATTGGTCTTGTAGGTCACTAGAGACGCTGACTAGTACCCATAATGGACAAAAAATCATTCGCCTTTATTGTATATTGATAGTATAAGTACATACCAAATGAATACTGTAGTTTAATTGGTTAAACACGGTAAGTACTAGAGAACCTCTATAGTTTCATTTGGCGATGTGCTTTTATGAAAGGGTATTAGCATGGAATGTCACGCTAGCATGAACAATAATATGCTGCCAAGCGTGGTGAATAGGAGGGCTCATATCACATGCCCTTGTGGTGTGATGTTTCGGAGCAAAAAAAAACTGGATATAATCATTTACTTGAAGGAAGGCATTGCGTAGGAATATTTTCAATATGAACATCATCAGTCATTAGAGATTATCTCAAAACCCATTTTCACTGGGCAGCTGGGATAGCTGTGTTTAAAAGAAAGCTGATTTACAGGTCCCAGTTTACATTTTGCTGCTGGAAGCCGCACAGACAGTACGCCATCGCTTCGAAGTTATGCGCAATGGATGCAAAAACTTTATTTCGTCAGAAAGCAACTGAGGATGATTCCGTGTTAGATGGCCATCAACCCAAGGTTGGCGGCGACCTGTGTGGCCCACTCCACGACCCTTAACTGGACGACTGGGTCTGAGCTGGTCAACACGGCCTCCCAGTGCTCAAGAGAGGGATCACGCATAATATCCACCGGCGGCGGCACTATGCTACATTCCCAAAGTATGTGATCATATGTTGCCACAGCCTGACACCATTTGCATTGTGGCTTAATCTCCTCCGGGTACATTTTGTTCAACACGTAGGGGTTGGGAAAAGATCGCGTCTGCAGTTTTTTCTAGACGCATTCCTGCGCCTTAGTCAACCGCTTGTGCGGGGGCGGATAAAACCTCCGCTCTAGTTTATAATGATTCGTTATGTCATCAAAAGACACCAGCCCATCTCTCGCGGACCTCCCCGGAACTGGCGGCTCACCTACCCGGCTGACGAAACCTCGAGCATTCAGGTGAGCCGCCTCGTTCCCAGGGTTCCCAGAGTGTGCTGGTACCCAGACAATTTCTAGTTCTCTCGTTTCTCGTCCCGTGGCCCTATGCAGAAATCGTGCAGCGGTCGCCGATATTCTGCCCCTCGCCAGATTTCGGATGGCTGTCTTTGAATCACTGAAAATCAAATCTGACTGCGAATTAGTTATAGCTAGCGCTATTGCCGCTTCCTCTGCAGTTTCCGAGGAGCGGGTTTTGACCGATCCAGAAGTGATCAAGCGCCCCCGCCTGTCCACCACCACAATCACAAAAGCGTCTTTGTCCTTATATTCCGCAACATCTGTATAGACTGCCGCTTTGTACTCGCCGTACTCAACGTGTAAAGCTCTGGCTCTTGCCTGCCTGCGCTGCGTATGGTGAATCGGATGCATATTTTTGGGCAAAGGTTTTATGTACAGGGCCTTATGTAACTCTCGCCGCACCTGAATTTTAGTGTCCCCAGTGGGAGCCTCTGCTCCAATGCCAATCCTTTCCAATATAATCCTGCCCGCTTTGGTTGTCGAAAGCCTAGCGTGCTGCATCACCAGATGCGCCTCCCATAATTCATCCAGGGTGTTGTGTACCCCTAGTTTTAACAGCCTTTCTGTAGGCGCGTTGTTAGGCAACCCAAGCGCTGCCTTGTAAGCTTGCCGGATCATAGCCTCGACCTTACTTTTTTCTGCGGCATCCAACTTCATATAAGGTGTCGCGTAAGTAATCCTGCTGAGCACAAACGCCTGTACCAGCTTACAGAGTTCTTTTTCTTTAACCCCGCTTTTACGGTTAGCGATTCTTCTGATTAGCCTGACAGTAGCATTGACCGTGGTCTTAAGTTTTTCAAGGGCCACCCTATTCTTCCTGTTAGTTTGCAGATATAGGCCAAGAATTCTAATCGTTTGAGCTTCAGCTACCGGCCTACCCCCTACCTTTACCTCTAACGGCGGTGGCGGAATATAGTGTCTTGCATGTAGCCCTCTGGGTTTGTCCCGAACCACAAAGAGCTCGGACTTTGGCTGAGAGCATGAAAGTCCCGCCTCCCCTGCCAACTCTTCGACAATATTAACTGCCTGTTGCAGTGTTTCTTCCAGATGCGCGTCACTACCCCTGGTTACCCATAGAGTAATATCATCTGCATAAAATGTGTGTTTGAGTCCCGGTATCTCCTCCAGCCTCGGCGGTATTTTAATTAAGGCGATGTTAAACAGGAACGGTGACAAAACTGAACCCTGCGGCGTCCCTTTGCCTCCCAACGCGAATGAGTCCGATTTGATATCTCCTATTGAAATTTCTGCGGTTCGGCCCTCCAAGAATGATCTGATGTAGCGAAATGTCCTGACCCCTGGGCCAATTTCCGATAGGTTATTCAATATTGCCTCATGCGAAACATTGTCGAAAGCTTTATTCAGGTCAAGCCCCAATACAGCTTTGGTGCCCGTGCCATGCCCGGGATTGACTACATCATGTTTTAACTGTATCATGACATCCTGTGTGGACAAATTGGCCCTGAAACCTATCATAGTTGGGGGAAAGATGGCCTTGTCCTCTGCATAATTCTGAAGCCTGTTGAGAACCACGTGCTCCATCAATTTGCCCACGCATGATGTCAGCGATATGGGGCGCAGGTTTTCCAAGCAGAGTTTCTTGCCTGACTTCGGAATAAATAAAATCCTAGCATGCTTCCATTGTGCTGGGATCTCCCCGGCCACCCAATACTCATTTATCAAGTCAGTGATCGCCCCGACCGATTTGAAATCTAGGTTTCTCAGCATTTTATTAGTAACCCCATCCGGACCTGCGGCAGACGTAGTACGCAGCTGCCCCATGGCAAACTCCACCTCCGCAATTGTGAACTCTTCATCTAGGTCCGAGTTTTCCACCCCCGAGTAGTGTGGTAAGCAACCGTCTACTCCATCAGTTATGTACCGATTCCGGAGTTCCTGTATAAACTCTCCAATTGTGCCTTCATATTGATGCATTAACCGAGTCATTTGCCCCCGTTGCGCCGATTTTGTTGCTGCCGGATCCAAAAGATGCCTTAACAGCTGCCATGTCTTTTTGCATCCAAACTGTCCATTCATGCGATCACAAATCTGGCCCCACTGCTTGGCTTGCAACTCAATTGTATAATTTTCGATTTTACGTTCTAACTTGGCAGTCCTTCTGCGAAGGCCGCCATTATGTTTTTGCTTCTTCCACCTTCTCAAGAGACTCGCGTGCGCTTCCCACATGTGTAATAGTCTCGAGTCAGCAGTAAACTCCTCCTGCTCGACTGGCACTTCTACCGTGGTATTACTTACATCCTCCTTGAGCGCCTGTACCCATGCATCCAGGTCATTAATTTTCCCGTTTACAGTGTCTGCTCTGTTTTTCCTAAATCTGTCCCAATCTGTAATTCTATGCCCCCTCACTTTGTCTTTATGCTTCGCAGCGCTAAACGTCGTGGAAAGAATATAGTGATCACTTCCTAGCGCTTGTCCCGTGTTAATCCACTTTGCATTACTGATGCCTCTAAAAAACGTAAGGTCTGGGGAGGTATCCATGCTTATGCTGTTGCCTATCCTCGTATGATCTTGTGGATTGTTTAACAGCCTCCATCGCAGATCCCGGGCAACTTGCCAAAGCCGATTGCCCTTTGGGCTGGCTCGAATATAACCCCACTCCGGGTGAGGCGCATTGAAATCTCCTACCACTATAAGCGGAGCGCGAGCTGCTAACCGTTGAGTTTGAATCAGGAGTTGTGGCAAGCCCAATCCTTTATCTTTTGGAGGACTATACACATTAAGTAAAAACAGACTCTTCTCATACTTTCGTTTAGGCAAAATCTCAAGCAAGACATAGTCTTCCCTGCTGCTATCTACGGAATGCTGAATGGCAGTGATGTTGCGATGGACTAGCACGGCTGTGAAGACGCGTGATACGCCCCTTGAATCAGTTCCTGGCGCTCTAAATGCCTTAAATCCAGGTAATTTTACTGAGCCACTAGCCTCCTGTAAGGCTATTATGTGTGGTTTACTGTCCAGATTTTGTACGTGCAACTGCAGGTTACCCCGCTTTTGACGAAAGCCCCTGCAGTTCCACTGCCAAACCTCAATTTGCTGGCGAGGCGCCATGATGAGGCACCAGGTTGACTAATGGCACTTGGCCACCCATGGGAGGCAGTCTTGCCTCCAATAGAGTATGAAGCTGCTGAAACATGCCCATGACCTGAGTTTGGGAATCCTTAAATTCAGTGGAGAGCATGCCGAGACGCTCTTCTATTGTGTCTAATCTGGCTTCGATCTTTTCGACTCGAGCCTCCAACCTATCCTGTCTTTTCCCTTGTTTGCCTACTTTATCCGCAAGTGTTGTTACATCCGACTTAAGACTAATGACCTTAAAAACAGGCTGTGGCATGTCTACTGGTGACGTTTCGGCTAATCGTTTTGCATTAGCTACTTCATCCCCCGGCAGTGGTCTCTTCACTGTCCCCCGATTCTCCACTTCCATAGCTGCACTCTCCTGTACGTGAGCAGACGCCTCTTGCGTCGCTTTCTGTAGGCCTTGCACTGCTGGTGCCTGTGTCCCCTGCCGTTGGTCGTTTCTAAGTGCGCGTTCCATCTCTGCAATTCTGTTTTCCATTCTTTTAATCAAGTCTCCCTGTCGCTGAACCAGCGCTGCTAACTCCCTCTCTCGAGCGGTTTCGTTCTGGGAGGCCGTGCCTGACAAGCTCACCTTTTTGTTGGTGTCGCGTGCGCAGCTGTTGGTACTGGATGCTCGTCCACCTTCTTGGCCGCCCCCGCGCCCTGGCAATGGCGGGAAGGAACTCGACCGGCCCCTGCTTTTGCTTCTGCCTTCTTTACCCCTCGGTGACCGCTCCGTGGCCCTCGAGGACCGCTTATCGTTGCCAGCTTCGCTCTCTCTTTCGATGCTCTGCTGTCGGCCTGTCGGTGGCTTGCGAGCCAGGCGAAACTTGCAATTCCGGCTCCCTGTGTGATGCGCACCATGGCACACGATGCAGACCGGCGTGCACGTGGGTGGCTCTCCTTCTGGCGGGGCAGGATGATCCTTCCCGCAACGGTGACATAGGTTGCTCTTCGGACGATAGCAAACGTCCGCTCGATGTCCAACTCGTCTGCAGTTGTAGCAGGTGTCGACTAAATTTCTGTACGGGATCACAGCGTACAGACAGTTCCAGTAAGTAATTTGCCGGGGTATGTGTTTTCCCCCGAACGTAATCTGAATCGCCTTTGACTTTCCCAGAGGTCTCGCGTCCAGAATGTCTATGCCTTCATTCTTCTTCAGGAATCCCGCCCGAACTTCTTCCACTGGGCATCCATCATAAGCATTATAAATCACTCCCCGCACGGAGTTCTCCAACGGCGCCACGAACGCCGAAACCGGCAGGTCACGATCACCCAGCTTGAGCGTCTTCACAGTCGCATATGCCCCACTGCGATTTATGCACGGTGTGCTCACCGTCAACGTGTTGTTTGTGCCATTAACCCGCACAATGTCTTCTTCCGCGGCAATCGCACTCGTTAGACGCGCTGCTGCTCTCAGTGCACATCCGAGTTCTCTCGCTGTCACAACACTCAAGTCCCAGTTCTGGGGCCTGTACACAATCTTGAAATCCGTGGCTGGCAACTTGAGAAACGGTCCGCGTTTCTTCCATACCGGCGCTTTCCCCCGCTTGACTTGCTGCGCTCCGTGCGTCTTGCGCCCGTCGCTGCCGGCCTGCGTCTCGCAAGGCTTACTCTTGGCGTTGTCGCCATGCCGAGTCTTCTTAAATCGGTCCTGTGCCTTCAGCACTGGAGCCCACTTTCCCGCTTCACAATCTTCGGGTGTTATAGTCTCCCCTTCGACGTAGTACTCCATCTTCAGCCCAACAAGACCCACGGTCACCGGGCGCAAGTCAGACGCCGGGCGACGCGGCCCAGGCCAGGCTTGGCCTAGGAGATAGGCCTAGCCTTGCCACCGCGGGGTTGATAGGAAAATCTCGGAAACTCCAAAAACGGGGATAAACTTGCCTAGACGAGTGGTGTCCGTAGGTACAGGGCAACCTCCTGCAGACGAGCCCACTGACAGCAAGTCCAGAAAAAAGCGCGTCCGCCGATAGTCGGTCACCGGGCCGGAGCTCATGCGAAACACGTCCGCACAGCGTCTCCTGTTCGACGCAACTTCAGTTATTCGCAAAGTTTCTACTGATCATGCTCTCATAAAATATTCTGCCTCGAAGTCTTATGAAAAAAATAGTGAAGACAGGATGTACACCTTCATAATTGATGTTCTAATGCTCACTTTTGCATTTATTACAAAAAACGTAAGGTCACTGTTCAATGTGCTTACGTTCACAACGAACAGTGATGTTTACTGAACCCTGAAATGCAATAAATGGAAAAGTCGTCGTTGATGAAGTGCCAACAATTTTTTTTAATGCGAAGCATTTCTGAGTGATTTCAGCGACTTTGAACGTATGTATCTATCTATCTATCTATCTATCTATCTATCTATCTATCTATCTATCTATCTATCTATCTATCTATCTATCTATCTATCTATCTATCTATCTATCTATCGATCTATCTATCTATCTGTCTATCTATCTATCTATCTATCTATCTTTCTATCTATCTATCTATCTATCCACCTACGACATTCAGCTCTCCTGGCCGTTTGGGTGATGGTATCATACCAAAATGGTATGACATAACATGACTACATGACGAACACAATTGATTAGTCATAACATGAAAATCATGGCATGCACCTCATGAATGACATGATTTATATTTCATAGTCTCGTTGGTATTGGGGTGGTTCCGTTCACGTGACAGATGACTGCATGGAGAACATAAGCGACAGACGTTGACGTGGAAATTATCACATGCATGTCATGTAAGTTATGACTACACGCCACGCTCATGGTGCGCTTGTCGTTTATCGCTAGCTTCACATATACCCAATTTGGCATTGTGGGACGAGAATCAATGACAACGGCATGTGACTGGTGCAAACATGAAAATCATGATATGCATGGCATGTAAAACGCGATTACATGCTACGATCATCGCGTGCTCGCCTCAAATTCGCTAGCTCTACATATACCAAATTTGTTACTACGTGATGTGATTGGATGGTCAAGGTAAATGACACGTACTAACATAATAATCATGATATGCTTGTCATGTAAATCATAACTACATGCTACGCTCAAAACACGCTCGCGGCCCTATAGCTAGCTTTATATACACCAAATTTGGTATCACGTGACGTGAATAGACGACGAAGGTAAATGACCAGTACACATATAATATTCTTGACATGCGTGTCATGTAAAACATGACTACAATCAGACTATGCTCATAGCGTGCTCGCGGCCGTTTCGCTAGCTCCACATATACTAAATTTGGTACGACGTGACGAGAATAGACGATGAAGCTAACACGTCCAAACATGATAATCGTGACATGGAAGTCATGTACGGCCTAATTCACGACCACATCCAAAAGTTGTGTTGTTTTAAAGTAACATATCAACCTCCCTCATTCGTGCTTCACATGCCATTTATTTCCACTGTACGTGGGATCTGCCCTTTTTTATTATTAGAGGGTGTACTCATTTTCTACGTGTCCTACTGAAACTCGAAGCAGTGCTTGTTGACTTGAAGTTGACTTGAAGTTTTATGTGATCTATTCGCAGAGGAAATACCCGGTGGGGCATGCGTTAGTGATTGTTCGCTTTTATCGTGTTGACGAAGACACGTTGTGGACGATAACTTAATGTGTTCTATGTTGCTTCTTGACACGTTTACATTGCAACAAGTTATTTTGAAAGAAGGTCTAAGGTAAATAACGGCAGAAACAAATATTTTTTTCTCCAAAATTGGTACGCTACCACTTTCTCGGCAAGATAGTCCAGATCTCTTTGATTGTGATGCGCAGTGGAAGCAACAGTTAGAGTAAACATATCACTCGGGCTAAGCTTTCAAGAATAGATACAGTCAGTGCGCGGTCTCTCCGACTTTCCAGGTCCATGCCTTTCTTGAGGCCAACATAACTTTTTGAATGGTCAGTGCCAGAGCGAAAATGCAAACAAACAAACCACCCTGAGTGCAGTGTGTCCACTGTCATAACAAGGCTGAGCGTCCAGATTATTAGGAAAAAGTGCCATGTCAATATTCAGGATGGAAGACAATATGTGGGTGCATAAAAATATATCGTGACAGCCACTGAGCATCTCTCAAAGCAGCCATACTAGCGCTGCCAATTTTCACACATGTGTTTCAGTGTTATTTGCAACTAGATGTCGTGGACGAAAAAAATAGTCGATAAAAACAGTGGCACAGAAACACTAGATATGAGCGGAAATGTCAGTAGCACCTCCGCCCATGGAAGTCCTCCCCCCCCTTCCCCCCCCTTCAATGGCTACTATTAAAGCATTTGTTGTATAGACGGATCAGAAAATTTCAGTTTGAAGTCTCAGTCTACCTTAGAAGTTTGAGATAGTCTATTTTACCGCATTAGAGACAATCGTACAAAAACATCCTTCCTTTCAATGTTTCGGATCTAACCGTACACATTTCAGCTCGAACGGTAAGAGGCCTTAGCTAAAACGTGGTGCCAGAGCGATGTGCAGTAATATAATATTGGTGCAGTAATATTGATTTCTTGGCCAACGTTTTTATTCACTTCACGTCTATCATTAATGATACTCCCGCTAAAGCTGAACAGGTAGCCATAGCTATCGCGCTCCTTGATAACTCCCAGCAACCCATGTACACAAACTGACGAGCGGCTGTCACAGACTTTGCATCTTGATCGGTATCGGCTGTAGTAGTTCGCATATTATGTCATATGGATATTTCTGCACACCACGATTTGGTTTCCGGCTCATCTCGAATCACATCTTGCCTCTATGGCCAACCTAAACGAGATCGCCTACGACCGAGCATGCAAAATTACTCACCGTGCTGGGCGGCCTGGGGGAACTTCAGGCTCCAACCTAATGACATTTAAAGTATTCTCCTGACTTTCAGCGAGGTGACTAATCATTGCCAGCTGCAAAAAAGGGTATTTTCCTTCCTACTATAAAACTTAGCAGGGCCCAGGCATCTACCCTCCACATGCTTCAAACCAGGTCGTATACCAGTCTTCATTACCACAGCCAGGTAGTTGAAGGCATTGATCCAACATGCCCAGATTGTGGCGTTACATCTACGTAAGGCCACATGCTCTGGCAGTGCCCCTCATTACACAGTTCTAAGCGCATGACAGAAGTGGAATGAAGCTTAGCAATCGGGAGCACAGAGCTTGTAGATTCAACCAGGACTGTTCAGAGAGCCCGCGACCGGTCGATAGGGCTTGGCCTACCCGTTGTGACGTGGGAGCATCCCACTGCTCTACCTTCTTGATGCAGTGTTCCTATGAACCTCAATAAAGTTTTGTGTCTGTCAGTCTCATAAACTATAGGCGCGTGACGTCATGTCAGCGATCCTTCACCCACGGTGTCAACGCTACGTTGCATATTACTTCGGCGACTCTGAACGCCGGAACCACGAGATCGAGTGCCCTGTGCTCTTCTCAAGATTACTAAACTTGGCTTCTTTGCTCCTTTGTTTTTAGGCATGCCTCGGGTGCCTATGCGATTGCCGGACCTTCTCGGTATTAAAAACTCGGCAGGATATATACACTAGTGAAATAAAGGTAATGGCAACAACAATGAAAGTATATTATTCACTTTACCTCATAGTCCTCCAACCTTAGGCAACGCAATTATAGGCGGCTGGGAGATGGCGTAATTTTGTTGCACATAGTAAATATGCATGCAAGATATTTAAGGTGAATGTAGGCCAATTAACATTGAATTATGTGAGTTAATAGCGTATTATTCGGCAATGATAGATTGTATACATTGATTTATTCTGTACAGTAGCATAAAAATCTAATCTAATTTAAGCGCTAAGATGCAGTAATTTACCATACCTATGATTAAAAATTGAAGCTTTCAGTAGATCAATATTACCGGGATCATCTCATGTCTTCTATAGCTAATATGAAGTTGTTTATCTATAACGTCTAAAGGTAATTGTCTTTATTCGAGACAACGTGTAGTACATAGCTCCTTAGGAAGAAATAAACGTCGTGACAACAAACAAAGTCGAATCATTATTCGGTGACTTGTGAAGGACGTACCACTAGACTTGGTCGCTGAAACGGAAGATAAAATCGTCCTTCAAGCATATTTTTTGTCCCGCCTGCACTTCAGAGCAAAATATTCTCACTGTCCGTGTCCTGAAACTGGGACGGCTTATTGCTCTCCCTTAGTAGAGTACGTCGCGCTCAAAATTGTCCAACGTTTGTTCTAAACGCACAATGTTGCTTTTCCGCACTAGAGCATATCGTATAGCATATCCTATAGCACTAGCAAGTTGCGTTGGCAAGGTCATGAAGAGGATGCTGCTTGCACGCATAGAATGGTACCTGGAACATTATAACATCTATCCTGATGCTATGGCTGGTTTTCGACGAGGTCGGTCCTCAGTTGATAGCGTTGTTGACTTAGTGACCTCTGTTCAGCATCAGAAAGCTCAGAAGCGGCTGTCGGTAGCTCTGTTCTTAGACGTGAAGGGTGCCTATGACAACGTGACCCACGAGGCTGTTCTCAATGCTCTCGAAGCAGCTGAACTTGGAGGTCGTGTCTTTCGATGGGTAAGAAGCTACCTCACAAAGAGATCCATGTTCGTTTTAACTGAAGATGGATCTACGAATAAGTATTTCACAAGTCGTGGGGTGCCACAAGGCGGTGTGTTGAGTCCAACACTTTTCAACCTGGTTCTCGTGGGGCTCACCGAAATGCTGCCACAGACGACTTATATATCTCTCTACGCTGACGATATCTGCATTTGGGCGTCCGGCGTGACACGGCGTCAAGTGCGCGCAAGAATACAAAAAGCGGCAACAATGACGTCGACATACCTTCGCCAGCAAGGTTTGACTATCGCCACAGAAAAATGCGCAGCGGTGGCGTTTACACGCAAACCGATGTCTTTCTACTCATTGTGCATCGATGGCAGATCAATCCCTTATAAGAGCACTCATAGATTCTTAGGCGTCATCGTAGATCGTGACATAACCTGGAGCCCGCATGTCACATACCTGAAGAAAAAGCTCATTGGCATTGAGAATGTATTCAAGTTCGTCGCCAGAAAATCATGGGGCCCATCCGTGCACTCCATGTTGCAGCTTTATACAGCCCTTTTTCTCGGAACTCTTCGGTACAGCCTTCCTGTCCTGTCCAACACGTGCAAGACTAACATCCGTGCACTGCAAAGCATACAAGCCCAAGCACTTCGGACATGCCTTGGCCTTCCAAGATGCTCATCGACAGTGTCAACTATTGTTATTGCATAAGAACAACCGGTCACAACGCAAATCATTGTCGAGACGCTGAGAGCGCACTTTCAGTATTTATCACGGCTACCGTCACATCATTTAGCGTGTTTGACAGCTCGGAGGCCCCATTCTTCGTACTGCGGTATCGTGACAAAACATCAAGACATACTACCGCCTGGCTTCAAACTTGCGATGCATCCAGCAACTGCGCCATGGAGTCTTTGTCAACCTGACGTGCGCTTATCAGTTCCTTGAATCTTTAAGAAGGCGCGCATGTCAACGCTAGCCCTGAAGCAATCGACTTTGCGTCTGTTGGACGAAAGGTACTTCGACCGCATACATGTTTACACCGATGGCTCCACCAATTCCAACAGCTCTACAGGAGCAGTGGTTGTTCCATCTGAAAATGTGTTGCTTCAGTACAAGTTTTCTCACACAACGACGTCGGCAGCAGCAGAGCTCGCAGCACTTCAAGGTGCAGTGGTGCAGTAAAGTACATTCTTCGCCAGACGTAACGAATGGGCCATCTTTTGCGACTCCAGGTCAGCCTTACAGTCACTACGGTTTGTTATGCAGCACGGGTTACATGAACAATCAGTATATCAGATAAGGCACGACTACCACGAAGCGCTCGCGGAAGGTCAAGATATTGTATTTCAGTGGTTGCCGAGTCATTGCGGAATCGTCGGCAATGATCGCGCGGATGAAGCTGCTCGATGGGCTCATGACCGAGACCAGCGCACGCCCATACCACTCTTGAGAACGGACGCTGCAAGGCTACTACAATCACTTGCTCGCCGTATATCTCTCCTACAATGGAATACGCAGGGTTTCTCCAACACGCACCTGTATTCTATCGACCCAAACTTGCAACTTCGTTTGCCATCCGGGCTCCCACGATGCGCTGAAACTTTACTGTGTCGCATGAGGTTGGGCGTGGCATTTACGAATTCGTACTCTCGTCTCCTTGGAATGGCCAGCACTTCGGCATGCAACATCTGCGCCTGCGAGGAAACGCTTGAGCACATTCTATGTCATTGCCCAGCATACCAGACCGAACGACGTATTATGGAAGCCAAGCTCTGTCAGCTGGATTCAAGGCCGCTTACAGAAGAGAAGATCCTGGGACCTTGGCCGACGGCTTCCCATACGCGCAAAGCCACGAAAGCCCTCTTGTACTTGTTAAGGACCACCAAACTTCACTACCGCTTGTGAAAGAACTGTGCCAGGCTATGCTGTGTAGTCTCGAGCTGACTATTTATGCTTCTCTTTCTTACTCCTCTTCTATTCTGTGTCTTTCCGTTCTATTATTCTCCTTTTCCCCCACCCCAAGTGTAGGGTAGCCAACCGAGCCAAGCTTGGTTAACCTCCCTGCCATTCCTCTCTATTTATCTCTCTCTCTCTCTCTCGTATTCGAAAATGTCGAGCATTTTTGGAGGCGAAGCGGCTGTTCGACTCCCGTGTGTTACGCCACACGTGCGTGCCAACGTACCAACACGCCGCAACGCGTTACCCTCACCGCTAGTGACGAATTGGTGCCAGTAGGTCATTTCGCTGCTGCACCTTGACGTCACGTTCCTCTCGCACGTTTCTCTCGCAGGTGCGCACCGACGTCAATCTCTCTATCACCCGCAGCATGCTGGCCGCAGCACTCGCAGCTGCCGGCTCCTCCACCCACTCGCAACGCACTTCTCCCTCGCTTCACCTCTTCCTCAACCCGCAACGCTTGACCACACGTCGAGTGGAAACTCTCTTTGGGCTCGTTTATCTGCGATGAAACTTGCATGGAACGCAACCTGCCTCCCATGTCTTTGGGTCTCAAAGACAGGTTTACTCGGGTAGACGCTACACCGAGTTTCGCTTCAAACCATTCTTCCAGCACCCGCGGCCATGCCCGTTTCAACCGTGTCAACGCCGTGCGCACCGCTGCTGATTCGCATCTTATCGGAGTTTCTTTCGGGGAAATGGTCGTTATTGTTTCTGCTAGGCAGTCTGTTCTGCCGTTTAAGTCACACTGCGAAACTCGATGGCATGGTGCCTACTTAATTTCAAGCATATTTATTCACCTATTTACGTCTCGGCTTGACCGGTAGCACCCTCTGTTGACCTAGTTGTTTATCGGCTTGACCTTCAACGCCTTTTTCCGATTCATGTTTGTAAAGACTTGACCTGCAGCGTCCACTCTGTCCTATTTTGGTGTTTTGACTTCAAAGCCAAGTGTAAACGTGAGACGACTGCCTTCGCCCCTAAAGTGCTCCGATCATAAAAATTTGCTCAATTATATTGCATTTCTGGATAAAATACAGGTTTCTATTTTCTATATTGGTTTCAGAAAAATATCACCACCCAAGCCTTCCGTACAAATGGTTAACCAGCAAAAGTTAAAAAGTGCGGCCAAGGTGTTTAGCAGTGGGATCAACCTGACATGGTACTGCAGCATTTCATAATTATTGATAACATGTTCATGCTTCTTAATGGGGTTAGATACGCTTTCGGTTTTGGCTTACCACATTTTTTATTTCACGAGCCGCACATTGTGCCTCGCCCGATCACGGTCATGGAAGAGTGTAATGAACGGTGAAATGCATTTCACAGTGCGTGAATCAAAGCGGTTGTTGTCGAACCACAGGTGGTCACAGACGTCGCGGCCGAAGCCAACGTACCGCTGGAGAAACTCCCGCCAAAAGCGGGCGTTCGCGCCGGCAAATAAGCTTCCACAATCATCACTTTGACGCCGCAACGACATTGCGAGCGTTTGACGACATGAGTTTCAAGATCCACCCGCCACCAGCGCTTGCACTTCCGTTCGTGATTTAGCGTGGCTTGAAAGGCTGCCGGATCATCGGTACGCATTTACTGCTGGCACTCAGCCTCCAGGGACTGTTCTTGTGCCCGGACTGCACCATCATCCAGGTGAAGGCAAGTTCCCTCGCGTGTCCATTGTCGTGCTGCTGCCATTGTCGTGCTGGTGCCGGCTGCTGCCTGGGCTCGTCACACCAAGGCCTTTTGGGCCTGAAGCCAAGCAGGGTCGCCTCTCACGCCTCCCACGTAGGGCTGATAAGAAGGGCTACAGCAGGGTGGCACGGGCAGACCCACACCATGTGGTGGATGTCCGAAGACGCCTCCCCACAATGTGAGCAGCTGCCGGAATAGGCGAATAGGCGTGTTCGAAATTTTTGAGGGCTGCCGGGCACAGCATAGTGTTCGTCAATAGTCGGAGTAAAAGCCGCTCCTCCGCTGTATTTGGACCTTTGCATGGATGTGGATAAAGGCTGTGATCGATGTGGTATTAGCCCACAGTTTCGCGGAACGAGTACACCGGATTGAATTCAAGGTCATCCTGATCGGGGGAGGTGAGTGGAAATGCTTGGTGAGAGAGCACGCGGGCGGTGGCATCGGCTGCCTCATTCCCTTCGTGTCCCATGACAGCAGGAGCCCAGACTATACGGCGGGGTGCAGGGTTTCCCTGATAGTCCGAACGTTGCAATAAGCGGTAGGCGAGGTATGCGACACGGCCGTTCACATTGTTTCGACAGGCCTCTCGAGAGTCGGAGATTATGATTTGTCACCTAAGGTGACATATTACAAGCGGCCTCCGCATGTATTATGCCCCGGGCTCGAAACGTGAGCCCGTTAGCTGTTTGGTTCTCGTGTACGACAGCGGCCGCGTACCAGCCCACAGGGTGTGGGCCGGAGGCGTTCACGTAGAATGCGCAGGGTTTTGATCCATATCAGCGGGTCAGGGCTTCCGCCCGTGCCAAGCGCCGACCATTGTGGTATTCTTTTGTCATATTGTTTGGAAGAGGGCGCACGTAGAGGCCACTTCTCCACTCGAGTGGGAGTTCATCGTCACTTTCCGTGATGTGATTGTGTTGTATGTGTAGGCGCGCTAATAGGCAGCGCCCCGCTACCGTCTGTGAAAGTCGATTGTACTGATTCGTGAGGTGAGCCTCTCAAAGCTCCCGAAAGGTATTCACCATGCCCAGGCCTGGAAGGCGTTGGTAAGAGTTGTTCACGGGGCAGTCGAGGGCTCGTTTGACATTTTTGCGAAGGATGACTTCAAGTACATCCTCGTCTAGCTTCCGCAGGTGGAGGTATGGTGTAGAATACAATATTCTACTGTTTACAAATGCATGTGCCAACCACAAGGCATCTCTGCACCGTAGCTCTCCGCATTCATTAGAGACCCGGTCAACCATGCAGCCCACCTGGTCACTCACCTTCCGGAGTTTAGCCAATGTCGTGTCTGACCATCTGTTATGATCAACAAAGAGCCCCGGTACCCGGACTTCTTTTTCTTCAGGGATTAATTGGACCTCTCTCCAGTAAGAGTTCAATTTTGTTTGTGCACTTGGGTGAGGGGCATATGTACACAAATGCTGATTTGGATGGCGAGCACTGAAGGCCGCAGTGGTGGGCATAGACGTCGACTTTACTCGCGGCTTGCTGCAGGTTCGCCTCAATATCTCCGAGTGCACCCTGCGTGGCCCAGATGGTGATGTCATCAGCATACAACACATGTTGTAAACTGAGAACATCAGCCAGCTGAGCCGACACGTACATCATGGCCAGATTGAAAATAAAGGAGCAACAGCGCACCTTGTGGTGTACCTATAGTTCCTAAGGGGAAAGGGCCGTTTTCCTGTTCCTGTATGCGAATGAAGCATTGTGTGTCGGTTAAAAACTGCTGAATGTATTCGAATGCTCTCAAGCCACAGCCAATTTGTGACGCAGGATAGTGGCGCGTGCCTCTTCTTCTGTCCGGCCATGATACAACTTACGCTGTAAAAAAATTCTGGTGTGGAATCTCCCACGAGGTGTTCGAAGCCGATGGAAAACAAGCCTTTGCGCGAGGTTACCTCAAAAACTTGTCCTTATAGTGCTGCACTCGACATGGATTAAGGCACTTTTGTTTTGCAGCCGTGAAAACTACCGTACATATATGCTAAAAGATCGCTGTTTCCGATAACATGTACCACACCTGTATAATTGTTGGTATAGGAAAAATAAAACAAATTTTTCCAATTTTATGCCGTTTTATAAGGAAACCAATAACGCTAACACAACCGTTTAGCCTTATGGTAAAGGAATCACTAACTCTATCACAGCTGTTTAGCCATGTAATGCAATCTCTTTGGATGCCGTATCGTATTCCCGTAGTAGAGTACCCTGTACTCACAATCGTTACCCACTTTTTCTACCCCCTATATTGTGTCGGGATGGCATTAAGCCCTTCCATGGTAAAGTACCTAGTACTCTAGATTCTTAACGATTTATTCTTAAGAATACCCGTTTAGTTTCCTAACCGGTTAATCAGCCTGTGGGGTAGTCGATGTCACTATACTTGTCGGCACGGACTCATGAAACTTGAGGCCCATGGGACGGATTAGTGTTCTCCCATAGTAAAGTACCAAGAACTCTAATGGTTGGTGCCCACCAGCGACTAGCAGTGGTCGCGTGCCTATTTGCGACTGGTCGCAAGCAGTCACAAACGATCGCAAAACGACTGCTTTGGCTAGTCACTTCTTGCTTGATTTTCAGTACCGTGACTGCAGTCGCAATACTGCTGGAACCAATCAGCGATGCCTAAAGTGACACCAGCATTTTTTTGCAGGCTCTTTTTCATTTTTTGTCATTGCGCTGGCCTGCTTGCGCCAGATACGAGTGCATACCTCTCGGTCTGTGGCACCATGAACACCATGGAGTACTTGACTAGGACATGGTGGAACGCAGCAGCTCGAGCAAATTGTTGAATTTACGAGGCGGCATTCGCAAGAAGCTAGACACCGTCAATATAAAAATTGGCAGATCCCATGTGCAGTTGTAATCGATGATATGCGAAGCACGAATGACAAAGATTGATATGTCACTTTAAAATCAGCACAATGTTATGACGTGGAGGTAAATTATGCCGTACATGATTTTCGTATCATGATTATCATGTTAGCATGTGTCGGTTACCTTTGTCACTTATTGTCGTCTCATGATAACAAATTTAGTAAATGTGGCACTAGCGAAATGGCCGCGAGTGGATCATGAAGGGCCCATTATACTCCAACGTAACACTGACGCATCCGCACGCTGGGCACAGGGACGCTGTGTTACCAAAACTCCAGCACTCTGGCTCGACCAACGCGAACAGCGTCCGTCGGGGCGGCCGAACGGCAACCAGCGCGAAGTGCGACAAGTTGCATTTTGCGCCGATGCGTTACCAAGACAGCACTGCGTCTGCCTCTTTTCGTGACGGAGGGACGCCGCACGTGCTGAAACGCGCATGCGTCAAAGCAACGCAGCGTGGCGCACGCCTGCGAGTAAATGGCAGGACCTGCGCCTTGCGTGGCAATGCCGTAGTGACGCGACAATATAAACGCTGGCGAGCACGCGCACAGCGTCACGTCAAAATGCATTGGCACATTGACTGTGGCATGTAATCATGTTCTCACATGACACGCATCTCATGATTATCATGTTTGTAGTAGTCACATACATCGTTATTCATTGACGCCAGTCACATACCTCGTTATCCATTGACGTCAAATTTGGCATAAGTGAACCTAGCGAAACGCCCGCGAGCGTATCATGAGTGTGGAATGTAGTCATGCTGTTACAAGACACGCATGTCACGATTATCATGTTTGGATGTATAATTTATCTATGTCGTCCATTCGCGTCACCTAGTACCGAATTCGCTACATTTGGAGCCAGCAAAACGGCCGCGAGCACATCATGAGCGTGGCATGTAGTAATGTTGTTAAATGACACGCATCTAATGATTATCATGTTTGCCCCAGTCGCATACCTTCGTCATCCATTCACGTACTGTAACGCCAAATTTCGTATAATTTGGAGTGCATCATGAGCTTAGCATGTAGTCATGTTGTTACATGACACGCATGTCTCGAGTTTCGTGTTAGGGTGCTCACCATGCAATCATACCTTACCAGCTTTGCAACATGCCATGTGAACGAAACCGCCGCAAGAGCTGCAGGACCACGAAATGTAAATCATGACATTCATGACATACATGTAATGATTTTCATGTTATGACTAGTCTAATATGTAATTCAGTCATGTTATGCCATACGAAGTTTGGTATGATCATCATCATTATTAGCCTGACTACATCCACTGCAGGACAGAGGCCTCTTCCATGTTCCGCCAGTTAACCCGGTCCTGTGCTTGCTGCTGCCAATTTATACCCGCAAACTTCTTAACCTAATCTGCCCACCTAACCTTCTGTCTGCCCTTAACCCGCTTGCCTTCTCTGGGAATTCAGTTAGCTACACTTAATGACCAGCGGTTATCCTGTCTACGCGCTACATGCCCGGCCCATGTCCATTTCTTCTTCTTGATTTCAGCTATGATATCCTTAACCTCGTTTGTTTCCTAATACACTCTGCTCTCTTCTTGTCTCTTAAGGTTACACCTACCATTTTTCTTTCCATTGCTCGCTGCGTCGTCCTCAATTTAGGCTGAACCCTCTTTGTAAGTCTCCAGGTTTCTGCTCCGTAGCTAAGTACCGGCAAGATACAGCCGTTATATACCTTTCTCTTGAGGGATAGTGGCAATCTACCTGTCATAATTTGAGAGTGCTTGCCAAATGTGCTCTACTCCATTTTTATTCTTCTAGTTACTTCAATTTCGTGGTTCGACTCCGGAGTTATTACCTGCCCTAAGTAGACATAGCCTTTTACAACTTGAAGTGCACTATTACCTATGCCGAAACGCTGCTCTTTTCCGAAGTTGTACATTACTTTCGTTTTCCGCAGATTCATTTTAAGACCGGCCTTTCTGCTCTCCTTGTCTAACTCCGTAATCATGAGTTGGAATTCGTCTCTGAGTTACTCAGCAATGCAATGTCATCGGCGAAGCGCAGGTTACTAAGGTACTCTCCATTAACTCTTATCCCTAACTGTTCCCATTCTAGGCTTCTGAAAACCTCCTGTAAGCACGTGGTAAAAAGCATTGGGGAAATTGTGTCCCCCTGCCTTACACCCTTCTTGATTGGTATTCTGTTGCTTTCTTTATGAATGGTATGATACCAATATCAAAACGGCCAGGAGAGCTAAAGTTCCTAGGTGACTGGCTAGATAGATAGATAGATAGATAGATAGATAGATAGATAGATAGATAGATAGATAGATAGATAGATAGATAGATAGATAGATAGATAGATAGATAGATAGATAGATAGATAGATAGATACGCTCGAAGTTTGCTAAGAAATGCTTCGCATTTAAAACGCCGAAACGCCATGTTGATGCGCCATCAAGTTTCATCTGCGCGTTTAAGAGCTCGCTCTTTATGCTCTAGCCTTGTCCATCCATATCGCGGTAGTACCCACGCTCCCTCCGAAGCAAATGATAAGGTTAGAATGCAACGCGATGTGCGCGTCTCTCTTCTTGCATGAGATTACACGCTGGGTAAGTGAAGCGACGATAAACGCGAGCTCTGACGCGACCGGCGTCTGTTGGCGCACCCATAGTTGACACCATTCTAAAGCACGGGGTGATCGCAACTTCCGGTCAAATCGACCAATTTTAGCGGAGTAGGGAGAAAAGGAAGTAGTGCCACGCGAAGTTGTGTTGTAATAATAATAATAATAATAATAATAATAATAATAATAATAATAATAATAGGTTGTAGAGATTTAACGTTTTAACACGTGCTAGATACCGCGCATGTGACTCGTACAGGGTGATTGAAGTTTTGCTTACACAATTGCTACCCAATTTCTATTTTCGTGAAACGCCTCCAAACACCCCGTGTAACCTTGTTTTGTCATTTTCCCAAAATCTCAATTTAGTTGAAGCAGCGTGCATCCACATGATGTAATTTGAGTGATGAAATCTAAGTACCGGTCATATAATTTATAGTGAGAGTGCCAAAAAAGACATGAATCAAGAACTCGAGCAGAATTCGCACCAGGAACGCTATGGCACTACGAGCGATATATTTATTAGAGGTCGGAGGTGTTCTGCTTAAAATACATATTTTGTCATAGTAATACAGCTATCATTTCGTTACCGTCGTCATGACCGTACTGATTATGTTGGCTTGACGCGCATTCCTCAGTATTTATGTATCAGTTCTCGCCTAAAAACAGTTGACAATGTTCTACGTTGAACAGAACAGTCATTCCTGTATTTGAACCGGAAGTTCTAAATACTTCGAGGGGTCTGCATGGTTGTTACCGCATATGAACTTGACTAGCCTTAGCTTACAAATTTTTGTGTGCTTCCGTTCGTTTTGTTGGTAAAG